>NC_133664.1:205052440-205285662 GCF_037893015.1 Macrotis lagotis | reverse complement strand
AGGTTTAAAACCAAGAATTCATCATCATGAAAAGCTGATATGATCTTATGGGGAAAAAAAGGACCTGAAAGAAACAAAAGGCTTACAAGCATTTCTGAACAGAAACTCTAAAATAGAAACATGAGAATACAAAGAAACCTGGAAAGGAACATCTCTTTTGAGAATTGCAAAGTATGATATAATGATGCAATGACAATTTTTTTGTTTGTTTTTGCAAGGCAATGGGAGTTAAGTGACTTGCCCAAGGTCACACAGCTAGGTAATTATTAAGTGTCTGAGGCTGATTTGAACTCAGGTCCTCCTGGCTCCAGGACCAGTGCTCTATCCACTGCACCACCTAGCTGCCCCAGTGACAATTATTTTAATAGAGGAAAAAGAAAAAAATGTCCCTTCAGTATCTTAATGTCTTCACTGGGCAATGAATAAACAATTTAACCTTTAAAGAGGTACTGGGGTGAACTGATTCTATTATGAGGATTTAAAAATGGGAGAGAGAGAGAGAAGGGAGGATAAAAGGAATGGATTATCATGGAAAGGAAGAAGAAGGAAATGAAGCTAAGTACTTAGAATGCAAAGATATATATGAAAAGAATATACAAATATTGAAGACAAGGTAGGAGACAGCATCAAGATGAACCTCATTCCTATGTGAAATGGCAAAGGAGGACTGAACATCCACACATCCAAATAAGCACACTCAACTCAGTGTAGAAAAACACTGAACTCAACAGGAGAACAAGAGGAAATGGGGGAGTAGGTAGAGGGAACACAAAAGAAGAAAGTTACAAACAAAATAAACTTCTTCAAAGAGGGATAACAAGAGAGGGAAAAGAGAAGAAAATAATTAGAATTTAAGAGGATACTTTAAGCTTGCCAGATAGACAACTGAGGAATCACTGAACAAATGGTGGTATATAAATGTATTAGAATATTATTGTTTTCAAAGGATTCAGGATTTCAAGAATGATGAAGAATGAAGAGTGAAATGAGAATCAGAAAAACAATTTCTATAAGATCAATGAGATTCTAAAGAAATATACCTATGAAAGACTTAAGACCTCTGATCAATGCAATGATCAACTGGGTCTCCCAAGGATGAGGCATATTACCCACTTCCTGACAAAGGGGATATACACAAGCTATAGAGGTATATGATTTTTGGAAATAATCATTATGTGGATTTGTTTTATTTAACAATACTTATTTGTCAAAAGGCAGATGGAAGGTTCAAAAGAAGGTACAAGCAGAATAGCTTTATAGTAACAAAAGCAACTTTACAATAACCTAAAAAATTTTATTTAAGTTTAAAATTTTGAAAAAACAATTAAATTTTCTCTTAAATAAGATAACATTTCTTTGTGGTTACAGGATTCCCTTGCTTGGAAAACTTATTTTTCATAGATCAAAGTTAACTTTGACCCAGTTTCTAGCTGAACATCACATATTCTTAACAGATTCTAAATTGAATTTTACTGAATACTGATATATGGCATGATTATTAAGATTTTAAACACACATAAAACTGTATTGTGGTAAATCCCTCCCCTCCATCCCCACCCCCTCACAGGATTGTGGTAGCAAGAATTAGGACACATGTCTAAACTCCCCCCCCCCATTTACCAAATTTCAGTATTTTTAAAAAGTGTACAACCTTTTACAATTTACCTATTTCAAAAACTGCCATACTCCCTTGGTTCTCTTTTGAAAATGACTTGAGAATATTCCCACTGAATTTCCAATATGCCATTTACATAACTTACCCTTTCTCTGGGTTTACCATGATGGCTCGAGGTCGGTCTTGCTCTCCTTTAAGTACCACTCCAACAGGTCTTCCGTCCAGTCTTGTGACATTAATGACATTAGTGGCCTCACAAGTCCAGTAGATGTAACGGCTATAAATGTCAATGCTGAGGTCATAAGGCTGCATGTCCAGATTCTGATTGGGAACTGAGCTCACAACCACAGTAAGACCCTTTGGAAGGAAGGGTAAAAGATTTATACACAAAGGATATAAAATTGAAAATTAGACAACACTGGGGAAGATTCATCCAATAACTTGCAACTACATGAAAAGCTGAACCCAAGAAAGAACTAATTCTTTCAATGACCAATATACTAAATTGCTCAATTCAAGGAATTCCAAATAGTCCCTATTGGCTACAATAAAGGATTAAGAATATAGTAATAAGGTATCATTTGCCCTTAGCAGCATAGCTTGGGAAGAGCTAGGGGTATTCCAAAAAGTAACTCTCCATATGCATTTTTGCCATTTGTCAGTTCTAACCCAGGACTATAAAATGAATGTATTCAAAATTTAGTGTCACAAAACTGCATTATTTATAAAACTGAGCAGTACAGAGTTTCCTGAATGAATGAATCTCACTTCAGTCCTTGCTAGTGGGTTGAAGTGCTCCTTCACAGAACTCATTTATATAAATATAACCCCTTATCTGTAGAAATACAACCTTGGGGATGGTGTAACACTGCTACAAGTTTTAATAGTTACTTATCACCCTACTAGCCCTTTGCCAAAAGACCTAACTTCAAGTTTCAAAGACCTCAGTCCTAACTTATTCAGCCCCAAACACAATCTACTTTCCAGTTCTTTGCATTAGTTCCATAAGAACTTTGCTCAACTCCATCAGAACACTGCTCCCAGTAAGAGTAATCTCTAAGTGAATAGATAATACATATCTAATACATACAACTAAACTCCATGAAGTTAGCATCAATAACTGAACTATAATATTGGCCAGTAATCTAAACTTAAGTCTAACCTTATAAAGCATAAATGTGACATTCCTAATTGTTCACATTTTCCCCATAATACTATAATCAACAAACATTTGTCAAAACCTTTCAAGATCTCAGGACTTTATTAATTACTTTCGTTTTTAACAATTTTAGTTGAAACTTTCTTGTCCTCTGGGTCAAGAATTAAAAAAACTATAGAGAAATAAACATATATGCATGTATATGTGTACACATTTATATGAGGGAAAGAAAAGAGAGAGAGAGAGAGAGAGAGAGAGAGAGAGAGAGAGAAGAGAGGAGATAATAAGAGTCATTTTAGTGCACAAGATGGTGAGGATGAATCTGGTTAAAGGATGAAACTCTTTTAGGAGGCTATTAATTTTGTGCCAAGTTCTTCAATTACCTGGCTACCATCTTCCTGTGCTTTTCGGATCATATTTTGTCGAGAGTCAATCCAATAAAGTTGTTTGTCCAAAGGATCATAGTCAATGGCTCGGACATTCCGTAGACTGTGGATAGGGAGGATTATATCAGGACTCTGTTGCTCATCAATCACCATGCGGTTGATGGCATTCTTCTGACTGAAGAGTAGGAAAGTAGTAGGAGCTTAAAGAAAAAAATTAAAAAAAAAAAAAAAAAAGAACTCTATAATATTCCACTAGAACAATCAGGTCAATGTGAATACTATTAGAAATGTTTATCATATAAACTTTGACCCATTCTAGGACATGGAAGAAGGGGAAATAGGGAAGCAATACAGTAAATTTGGGGATTTTTTTTCATTATATATGTACTAGGAGGGGAGGCAAAAGTTGAGGCATAAGACAAAGTATGGACTAAGCTAATGCTTAGAGTGGTCAAGACTTCAAAAGGACCTGATAAAAAAATTACTCATTTTTGACAGCTTTATGAGATCCAAGATCATTTTAAGTGGATGGTGGTAGGTCAATATGTGGCAAAAAGTATAGAGAAGATCAAAATCAGAGTAAGGAGACTTAAGTTCTACTTCTGGTTTTGCCATAAACTAAGGCAAGTTATTTAATTCCATATTATAAAAAAAAATTAAAACAAAAACAAAAACGAAAACCAAATAAATGAATTCTGCTTCTAATCAGTCTAATATTTTTGTCTCCCCAATAGCAATGTCTGATGCCAAGCTTAGTTATTTTGAGTGTCTATTCTTTAGAAGGAATCTAGCATATGGAGAAATATAACGAAATCCTGCAAGATATGGATATAATCCTTTTTTTTTTTTTAGCTCTTCACCTTTTTTTCTGGACTCCCACAGGTGCAATCAAATGTATTTGGCATTGAAATCAATATTCCCTTATCACAATTATGTTCATGTAATGGTAACTTGTGTGACTCTTATCTCCTACTAGACTGTGCTTTGAGAAAAAGTTATTTTTCATCCCTGTGGTTCCACTTACTAGTACAAAGCAGCACTTTTAAAATATGTGTTTAAATCAAATTGAAGAAAACACATGTTATCCCATCAAAGTTCAAGGTTATACTCTGCTACTAACAAATTTTGTGTTCTCAAGCATAGCACATTGATTTCCCTGCATTTCTCAATTTTTTTATCCAGACTGAAGTGAATGTTCCTAAGAATACAAGTCAATGTTCAGGTTCTCTCTGACCTCAATACTGAAAAGGCAAGACAAAAAATTTGCTTACACTGACTTTTAACTATACTACTTTTTCCTTCAGCTTCTATATACCTTTAGTTTATCTGAATCTTCACAGAATTCTTCATTTTAATAGAACCAGTTTTTCCTTTATTTAGTGCTCACTATACACTGACAATTTCTTTTTTTTAAAATTTATTTTTAGTAAAAATATTTGAGTTTTACAATTCCCCCCCCAATCTTGCTTCCCCCCCCCGCCCCACGGAAAGCACTCTGCCAGTCTTTACTTTGTTTCCATGTTGTACCTTGATCCAAATTGGGTGTGATGAGAGAGAAATCATATCCTTAAAGAAGAGAAGTCTAAGAGGTAACAAGATCAGACAATAAGATATGGTTTTTTTTCTAAATTAAAGGGAATAGTTCTTGCACTTTGTTCAAACTCCACAGCTCCTTATCTGGATACAGATGGCACTCTCCTTTGCACACAGCCCAAAATTGTTTCTGATTGTTGCACTGATGGAATGAGCAAGTCCTTCAAGGTTGAACATCACTCCCATGTTGCTGTTAGGGTCTACAATGTTTTTCTGGTTCTGCTCATCTCACTCAGCATCAGTTCTTGCAAATCCCTCCAGGCTTCCCTGAAATCCCGTCCCTCCTGGTTTCTAATAGAACAATAAACACTGACAATTTCTTTTGGTGATTTAAAAAAATCACACACTATGCAGTTAAGATCAATGACTAGATTAGACTGTAGCAAAAGACAAGTTTCCCATTTCATTTTTAGAAGATCTTGAAAAATATGAAATAAGTCTTCGCCAACAGCACTATTTTTTGCACAAGTCAAAGTAAAGAAGTCTAAAATGAATTCAAAGGACACAACCCTGACACTTAAAATTCTAAGGATTTTGAAATGAAGGTCTTCAAATGAGGAAACACTCAGTGACAGGCAGGACTATTAAATATTCTGAAAGTTTTAGAAGAAGCACTCTAGTCTTTTGGGGCAACAACTGCAATTTTTCTACCAAGAAATTACATCAATATTTATTTTTAACATTTATATAACAATTACAATGTGTCAGGAATGATACTAGGAGTGTTACAATTATTATTCATTTGATACTCACACTAATTCTGAGAGTAAGATTCAATTATGCACAAAGCACTATGAGAAACATTGAAAAGAATGGGGGCGGCTAGGTGGTGCAGTGGATAGAGCACCAGTCCTGGAGTCAGGAGTACCTGAGTTCAAATCTGGCCTCAGACACATAATAATTACCTAGCTGTGTGGCCTTGGGCAAGCCACTTAACCCCATTTGCCTTGCAAAAAACTAAAAACAAAAAACAAAAAAACTAAAAAAGAAAAAAATGAGATACAATAGGAGAAATACAATGTAAATTCCTTTTTGCAAATGACTAAGTTTTAATGCACACAATCTTTTGAAAGCCACATCTTATCTTCATTAAGTTTTCATGAGTAGTGGGATAAATTTCCTTTTTTTTTCAGACTATGTATTTTGAAGCCTCAGTAAGAAACTTATTAAGAAATTCTATGATAGTGCTAAAAACTTCCAATTTCACTTCAGTTTCATTTGTAAATTGGTGCAAGAGGAAAGAATAGATAATCTAAATGGGAAGAGCAAGTGTGATAAGGTAGAAAAAATGCTGAATGTGAGTTAGAGGATCTGAGATCAACCATCCTACTTATGTCACTTTAGACATGTTACAATTTCAGATTCCTTCTCTAACAGGAGTGGATTCAACTTGACAATATCTTAAGTCCCTAATAACTGGGAATATTACAGATGTAGCTATAGCAACATTAATGCTGGTGTTATTTTTTTATTCAGAGTTATATAATACTTTAAGGTTTATGAAGTACTTTATTCTGCACTGACTCTGGGGCAGAGATCCTGAACCCAGGTCTCTTCGTTGCTGCTTACTACCTGAAGTGAACTTCGGCAAGGCACATACCTCCCTGGACCTATTTTTTCATCTCTAAAAGGAGTGTCCAATATATGGCTTCCAACCTCCCTTTCAGATCTAGTTTTATACTACCGTAAGGAAAGCAAATATTATTTTAAGCCTTCTACAAATGAGGAAACTCAGATTCTGTGTGAATTTGTCCATTATCATATGACTAGTAATTATTTAAGGTACAATTTAAACTTAGATATGAATCTATTTCTTCCTTTTTTGACTTCCAACTTTCCACTAAATCAAAGATTAAAAGCATTTTTAGAAGCACTACAGAGATCACTTAATTTCCCAACTCCTTCACTTAAGAGATGAAAAGCAGACACAATAGAGCTTAAAGTATGTGCCCCAAATTCATAGATCAGAGATAAAAATCAATCTAAACAAGTTTATCAATCCTTACTCTTCTCAATATCTCTGCAGAATGACAACACTGAATACCCATTGTTCCTGGAAATTCTTCTCCTATGGGTTTTTATGGACAATGTTGCCTTGGTTACTCTCCTACCTGAATGATTGCTCATTCTAAGTCTCTTTTGATGATTAACTCTCTATATCCTAACCTTTAATTGTGACCATTCCCCAGAACTCTGTCCTTGACTTTTTCTCTATATACTTGCGTTCAAGTGACATTATTGGCTCCCATGAATTCAGTTTTTATTTTATGTGCAAATGAATCTCAGATCTATACTTCCAATTCTGTTCTTTGAATATAAAGAACAAAATAAAAATGATCAATAGGGAATCAAAACATGAAATTAACAAAAATTAGCAAAGCACAATGTTGGAAGCCAGGGTCTCTAAGCTGTTTGACACAGTCGCGGCAAGAAGACTCAGGGTAGTCACACTGCCTGATGGAACAACATTTCCTTCTTCAATATATTATATAGAGATTCCATGTATACCCATATTTATAGGTCTATTATTGATTGCAAAACTTACTCATCCTAATAGTGGAATGACTATAAAGGAAGGATTTCAGAGAAATTCCTTGAATAAAACAGATTATGAACTCTGTCCAAATTTAACAGGACTGCCTCTCTCTGAGACATACAAAAGGCTTCAACATTATGAAATCTTTGGAAGATACAACACTGGGAGTTCCAGGGAGAGAGATGTCAGAATATATACAGGGAACCAGACACAAGATGGGTCAGATAGAATTCCAGGGAAATTAACAGTTTTGCCCCCCTTACCATACACAGGAATATATGAAAAAGATGGTGAGAGAATAGTTTGTATAGGTTACCAATATGTGAACTCTAACAGCCTTAGTTTATTGGGAAAAGAATAAAAAGTCATAGAAACCGTAGCGTCTACCAACAAGGGCTGAAAGGAAAATTAGTTACTGAAGGAGTCAACAGACAGGTGGACAAACATAACTACCCTCACTATAGGTTGTCAAGGGAGCATATCGAAAAACATTACATATGCGGTACAAAAACATAGAAGCATTCCATTAAACAAATTATATCAAAGATTATTATAAGGAAAGTTCTGTTTAATTAATAACTTTACTAAGCAGCAACAAACTAGGCAACAGGCAGGTTGAGGTAAACACGGTCTGAGCAGGGACAAGAAAATTAACTACGTGATTGATAATCACACTTGTAAACCACTACATGATCAAACTTGTATGAACTATATGATTAATGATGAAAATTGTATACTTTTGTAACCAAGGAAATTATTTTAGTTTGCTTGTTTCATGATTTTTAGACTATAAAAATAAATCTAAGCAGCTGACAGTCAGTCAACCTGCTCCTGCCTTTACTCACTTGTTGACTCAACTCATTTCGCCAACTCTATCCCTCCTGTCAGGTTCCAAGGACCCTGTGGAGACTGGACCCCCGCAGCACAGGAACAGCCATCTGCCCTAAATCACTAATAAGTCATCAGTCTCACACAAATCATGTTAATGAAAGAACTGGAAGAAAAACCATTCAATGATATTCAAAAGATCATGAAGGATGGAAAAATACCACAGGACTAGATTGGAGTAAATGATCCCCAATTTTCACCTTCCTTGCCCCACTCCCATCCCCAAACCCTACTCAAAAAAGAAGGGTATAAAGAGAAAGAGAGAGTATAAAATTCTACCAAACTCAGGCCAAGATTCCTGAGTTCAATTCCTGACAAAATTCTAGAACATTAAAAAAAATGATCTGTGGGAATATCTTCAAAGGAAGCAGTAATTGCTTAAATTTAGACAAGAATATATCATACCAGAAGAATCTCATTTTCTTTATTGATAGAATACAAGATAGGTAGATCAGGGGAATATTAGAAAAACAGTTTATTTAGACTTCAAAAAAGCTTTTCCACAAACAAAACCACTATGACCAAGATCAAAAGAAATGTAGTAAATTGGAAAACAATTTTTACAACTAGTATTTCTGACAAAGGACTCATTTCTGAAATATGCAGAGAACTGAGTCAAATTTTTAAAAAAGACAAGCCATTCCCCAATTGACAAATGGTTAAAGGATATGCAAAGGCAATTTACAGACGAGGGAATCAAAGTGACCCATAGTCGTATGAAAAATTGCTCTAAATCACTACTTATTAGAGAAATACAAATTAAAACATCTCTGAGGTACCACCTCACACCTCTCAGACTGGCCAGTATGACCAGAAAGGACAATGATCAATGTTGGAAGGGATGTGGGAAATCTGGGACACATACATTGTTGGTGGAGCTGTGAACTCATCCAACCTTTCTGGAGAGCAATTTGGAATTACACCCAAAGGACAATAAAAATGTGCATACTCTTTGTTCCAGCAATACCACTACTGGGTCTATACCCTGAAGAAATGATGAAAAAGGGTAAAAACATCACTTGTACAAAAATATTCATAGCAGCCCTGTTTGTGGCGGCAAAGAATTGGAAATGGAGTGAATGTCCATCAATTGGGGAATGGCTGAACAAATTGTGGTATATGTATGTTATGGAACACTATTGTTCTATTAGAAACCAGGAGGGATGGGAATTCAGGGAAGCCTGGAAAGATCTGCATGAACTGATGCTGAGAGAGATGAGAAGAACCAGAACATTGTACACCATAACAGCAACATGGGGTTGATGATCTATCTTTTTTTAAAAATTTTTATAAGACAATGGGGTTAAGTGACTTGCCCAAGGTCACACAGGCAATTATTAAATGTCTGAGGCCAGATTTGACCTCAGGCTTTCCTGATTCTAGGGCCAGTGCTCTATCCAATGCGCTACCTAGCTGCCCCTTGATGGTCAATCTTAATGGACTTGCTCATTTCATCAGTGCAACAATAAGGGACAATTTTAAGGTATCTGTAATGGAGAATACTGTCGGTATCTAAAGAAAAAACTGAGGAGTTTAAACAAAGACCAAAGATTACTACCTTTAATTAAAAAAAAGTTACCTTATTATGTAATTTTGTTATCTTATATTTTCTTTTCTCCTTAAAGATATGATTTCTCTCTCAACACATTCAATTTTGGTCAATATATAGCATGTAAACAATGTAAAGACTATCAGACTTCCTTCTGTGAGGTGTGTATGTGTGGGGGGAAGTGAGATTGGGGGGAAAATTGTAAAATTACAAAAACAATTAAAAAAAAGAAAGTGAATTGGATTTAAGTGAGGAAGGGTTGTTCAAAGTTACCAGTCTCACTCATCCAGAGCTATCTGGGTCTAATAGTAAGATATAGACCAGGACAATTGGAAATGGCGGCCCCTGAGAGGGAGAGATGCAGGTCAAATAATACCATAGTTATGTAAAGATAAAATATATAGAGAACTAGGTCAAATTTTTAAGAAAACAAGACATTCCCCAATTGATAAATGGTCAAAGGATATGGAAATACAATTCTCAGATGAATAAATTAAAGTTATCTATAGTCATGAAAAAATTGCTCTAAACCATTATTGATTAGGGAAACAAATTAAAACAACTCTAAAGTATCACTTCACATCTATAGATTGGCCAACATGACTAAAAAGGAAAATGATCAATGTTGGAAGTGATGTGGAAATTCTAGGATGCTAATGCATTGATGATGGAGTGGTGAACTGATTCAACCTTTCTGGAGAGCAATTTGGAATTAATCCCAAACAGCAATAAAACTGTGCCTACCCTTTGATCCAACAATATCACTACTGGGTCTGTATCCCAAGAAGATCATGATAAACAGTAAAAAAAACCTTACATGTACAAAAATATTCATAGCAGCTCTTTCTGAGATGTCAAAGAATTGGAATTGAGGGGATGTCCATCAATTGGGGAATGGCTGAACAAATTGTAGTATATGAATGTGATGGAATACTATTGTTCTCTAAAACTCAAAAAAGTCTGGAAAGACTTGCATGAATTAATGCTGAGTGAAATGAGAAGAACCAGAAAAAATTATACACAATACCAACATTGGTTAATAATCAACTATGATGGATTTGTTCATTTCAGCAGTAAAATTGTAAAAGACTTGTGATGAAAAATACCATCCATATCCAGAGAGGGAACTGTGGAGTTTAAATGCAGACCAAAGCTTACTATCTTCAATTTTTAAAAGTTGCCTTACATATTATGCCACTTTTTCTAAAGTTTTTTTCCCTTCTGTTTGAATTTGATTCTACATAATTACACACATAGAGTCTACATTAGACTACTTTCTGTCAATAGGGGAGGGGAGGGAGGGAAAGGAGCAAAGAGAGAAAAATATGTAACTCAAAACCTTGCAAAAAAAAATCACTGGTGAAAATTACTATTGCATATTGCTGGAAAAACAAATAAAAAATTTTAGTTTGATTAAAAAATTAATCTTTAATGAGTTGAGGTCTATGAGAGGGCTCTAGATTAGTATCAGTATTTACATATTCATATACATATATTTTTTCAATCAATTACTAGAAGGCACTGAATGGCATACTTATCAGACCTGTAGGTAACAAAACTAGGAAAAAAATCTAAAACATTGGATATCAGAGTTAAGATTTAAATAGCTCTAGAGATAGCAGGAAAATGGGCTAAATTTTTTTTTTTAGTATTTGAAAGGCAATGGGATTAAGTGACTTGCCCAAGGTCACACAGCTAAGTAATTATTAAGTGTCTGAGGCTGGATTTGAACCAGGTCCTCCTAACTCCAGGACTGGTGCTCTATCCACTGCATCACTTCAGATGCCCAAAATGGGCTAAATTGAAAAAGATAATACCTTCTTACCTTCCCCATCTCTGCTACTTGGTAAATCAATTCAATTCCATATTCTCTACCCTCAAATGGCTTGCCCTCATCTTCTTTCCAAAATCATACTTTGTCAAACCCCAAAGCTGAATTACTCCCACCATTGCCTCCTTTACTTCTATCTTTATATGGCTGAATAGAGCTGGGAGAAATCATAAAACAATGCTGACTTTGTTGGTGGAGCTGTGAACTGATTCACCCTTTCTGGAGAGCAATTTGGAATGATGCCCAAAGGGCAATAAAACTGTGCAAATCCTTTGATTCAGCAATACCACGACTAGGTCTATACCTTGAAGAGATCATGAAAAAGGGTAAAAGCATCACTTGAACGAAAATATTCAGAGCAGTTCTGTTTGTGGTGGCAAAAAATTGGAAATCAATGGGATGTACATCAATTGGAGAATGGCTGAACAAACTGTGGAATATGTATGTTACAGAACACTATTTTTCTATTAGAATCCAGGAAGGGTGGGATTTCAGAAGCCTAGAAAGACTTGCATGAACTGATGATGAACGAGATGAGAAGAACATTATACACCCTAACAGCAACATGGGAGTGATGATCAACCTTAAGGGACTTGCTCATTTCATCAGTGCAATAAACAAGGACAATTTTGGGGTATCTGTGACAGAGAATACCATCTGTATCCAGAGAAAGAACTGTAGAGTTTAAACAAA
Source organism: Macrotis lagotis (assembly GCF_037893015.1). Taxonomy (NCBI): domain Eukaryota; kingdom Metazoa; phylum Chordata; class Mammalia; order Peramelemorphia; family Peramelidae; genus Macrotis; species Macrotis lagotis. The sequence continues at coordinate 205,273,412 of NC_133664.1, read as the reverse complement.
GACCAAAGATTATTACCATCAATTAAAAAAAAAGCTGGCTTATTTATATACTGCATAATTTTGCTATCTCTTATATTTTATGTTTTCCTCAAGGATATGTTTTTTCTCAATACGTTCAATTTTGATCAATGCATAACATGGAAACAATGTAAAGATGATCAGATTGACTTCTGTGAGGGGGAGGGGTGGGGAAAAAGTATAAGATTCAAAAAAAGATAGGTAGAAATTACTACTGTATATAATTGGAAAATAAATAAAATATTTATATAAGAAAAAAACATTGCTGACTAAGCTCATGACAAACTTGTTACCTAATTTCAACTAGGATCACACTGCAACAAGGCAAATACTATTCTTCATAATTGATCCTATTTCATTTTCCACAGTCATTCCAAAGTTCCTTTCCCCTTCAAGCTTCCCATGGTACCCCCTTCTCCCAATCACTGAGCTGAAGACATCACCTCACCCTAACTGAAAAAAAACTAAGATTTTTTTTTTTTTTTACCAAAAGGCTTCCTTCTTATTTCTTCATCTCATTCCCCTCAAATATTTACCCAGGATCCCCACCTTCACTCATTTCAAAGAAGTGTCCCTTCTTCTTTCCCAAAGTCAAGTTCACTTCATTCACCCTTGATGCACTCCCTCAATTTCTCAAGGAAATTGCCTCCACTATTCTTCCTTCTTTCTCATCTTCAACAACATCCTTTTCCCCTACTAGCTCCTTCTCTGCTGCCTCCAAATGTGCTCATGTTTCCAGTAGGCTCAAAAATTTCTCATTTGATGTTACTATTTTTGCAAGGGCTTCTCTTATGTCTTTATTCCCTTTGTGGCTAAACTTAAGAAAGTCACCTATATTCCTCCTCCCCTTCCCCCACATCAATCTGGCTTCTGATTTCAACATTCAACTGAAACTACTCTCTTCAAAATTATCAGTCGCCAACTCTAATGGCTTTTTCTCAATAATCATTCTTCTTGATGACTCAGTAACACTGATCTTCTTCCTCATCTTTCTTGAGTCTTCATGAAAATGTTTTCGCCCCAGTCCGTTTTCGCCCCAGTCCCATCTGACCACCCCCACCTCAAGTCTCCTTGTTTTCAAGCTATTTTCAAGTACTTGAACTTTTGGATGAGTGATTAGTCTTAACTGCCTTTGGCCTAAAGGGATAGAATCAGAAAAACAGGCAAATAGGACAGACATGTCCATGAATGGAAAAGTAGGTATGAATGCTTGCTAAGACACAGATTTGGGTCTGAGCTATCCAAATGGCACAAGTGCTTCAGGAAGCAATAGGTTCACCCTCATCAGAGTTTTCCAAGCAAAAGCTAGGCAATCACTTATTTGGAAAAATTATAGAGGGGATCCTGGTTTTATGTTTGGCCTGGACGACATGATCTGTGAAGTCCATTCCTTCTCTGAAATTCTATGAACCCTACAGTAGGTCTACATCTACCTACAGAATAAACAGGTAATTTCTATCTTATTACTCAAGTCAGTGCTAGCCAAAGAAAATGAAAAAATGCATTCTTCTTTTGGATTTTCTGTTGTACTGTCCCACTGTAATAAGAGGGGAAATGTCTACTTCTTTTATGGCTAAAAATACCTTAGTCATTGGATTATTTCATAGGAAAATATTGAAATAGTTCCAAAGAACTAATTTTATCTATTATAACTTCCTCCCATTCAATATCTACTTCTTTCTGTAACCAATGGGTCATGATTACTCCCAATGTAAACTGCATGAGAAAGTGTAAAGGCAATCTATGTGCATGACTTTTTAAGGTTAGACAGAAAAATCTGTCATTTGACTACTGATTTTGTATTATCCGTCACTTTCCATTTCTATTTGGAGAAAAATGAAAATTGGCTCTATTTACTTTGTCTTATTTGGGGTCTAACACATTTTAATTATTTAAACACAAACTGAAAAGGGTTAATATTTCATCACATCATCATATATATTAATATCACCAAGAAAACTGTTAAGAAAAAAAGTCACTTTTGGGGCAGCTAGGTGGTGAAGTAGATACAACACTGGCCCTGGAGTTGGGAGGACTTGAGTTCAAATTCAGCATCAGACACGTCGTAATTACCTAGCTGTGTGACCTTGGGCAAGTCACTTAACCCCATTGCCTCAAATAAAAATTTTAAAAAATTATTTTTTCATTAACCCTCTCTTTTTCCAGTAAACGTGCACCTTTGGTCTGTCACATTTTTGACTCCTGAAAGAATGGGCATAAATATTCCCAAACTCTGCTTTTTCCTCAAGTTCTAACTTGTTCATAGAGAATTACAGCTTACCACTGCAAGTCCTGTTGTCACTATTCAGTGAGTAGTGGGCTGGACATCCGCACACAAAACCACCGACTGGCACAGCCAAGCAGAGGTGGGAGCAGTGCCCATTGCTGGAAGCACATTCATTCCATCCTGCCTGGCGAGAGGAGTGAAAGACTAGGATGTCCATCACATAATCCAAATGGCCCTGTATGATAGTTCGGTTTTGGCCACTGGTTTTATTGGCACGTTCAATGCTACGTCGGCTCCAGTCTGTCCAGTAAATGTAATCCTGGTACTGAGTCAAGCCAAAAGGATGAGGTAAGTCATCTGCTATAACTTCTCGGTTCAGGCCTGTTTTCAGAAAGGTAGTAGAGAAGTAAGGAGAAGAGATGAAATATGGGAATGGAAATGTCTTGTTGGCAGAACAAAAACATTCTGTAATATGGGAAAAAAATATATTTGTAAGCAGTTTAAAAAATGTAATTATTTTGGAACAATCCTAAAACCAGTGTAATCTCTAGTCACCTCAACTACATTCTGATCATATGTCTCCAACTTAAATTTTTACTGTGAGTGATCTGTTTCAACTTTTGGACACTTATTTTGATAGTATTAATTCCTTCTAATAAACACAGAGGTTTCTATTATTTTTCTGATAGTATCTATTACAGGAAACTTTAGGAATATCTACATGTTAACTTCTAATATAATAAATTACACAGTCAAAAAAAGGTTTTCAGGATGAACATTTACCAGTCCCAGTCCTTAGTTAACCATTTTCAAGCAATCTTAAGTACAATAAGTTATAATAGACAGTTCCATCAGATTTTTGTTAGTGGCATTTGACCTATAAGTAACTGTCACTGGGCTTTATGTAAGGGATCATAGTTTGAAATTTTAACTTCAAACTAATTTATACAAAAAGAGAAAAGAAAACTTATGTTCTTAGCTTTCCTACAGTCAATGTTTCACACATCTTCAAAACAAGATATTTATGAAGAGCTCTGGAAATCTTAAGCATTATGTAAATGTTTTCCATTATTAGCATCATAATTATCACCATCAAAGGATAATTCTGAATGAATATCTCTTTTTATACCACAGGCTTCTTCTTTTCATCCTGCCCCAGGCCTATTTTTAAAAAATACTCCTAAGAGAGATTAAAAGAATACTGTAAATAGGACAAGAAAGCATCCAAAGAGAGATATGCTTAAAAAAATAAACTGCAGCATATACTCTCACTCTAATCTACTTCAGGTATAAAGAGGTCAAAAAACAGCTACAAATCTTGGTTGTTCCTTTGTACGACAAAAATCTACATATACTATGACATACAATATATCATAAATAAAATTTAAACTACCTCAATCTCCCTTTATATTCAAAACATCAATAGTAAAACATCCCTTTAATGACTCAATTTGAATGAATAGAATCACATCTTACCTAGCATATTTGAAGATTCTATTAAGTTGGTATCCAGGTCTGTCCAGTAGAGTCTTCTTTTAGCATAATCAATAGTTAAGCCATTTGCTCGACCTACATTTGGAACTAATGTAGTCCGTTCACTTCCATCCATGGCAGCTCTATCTATCTTAGGTTTTCCACCCCACTCAGTCCAATACATAAACCTAGATTCAAAATACCATTTTTTACATTTTTCCTTTCTGATAATAGAATAAAAGGAAATGCAGTACAAATAATTAAGCATATTTTAAGAAGATGAACAGGACAACATGGGGAAAGACAAAAATCAAGTTTACAAATAAATGCTTCATTTTCTTTATAGTACCCTCAACTAAATATATTTCCTTAAAAGCCAGAAGAGAAGTCAGTTCTTACAATATTTCCAATAACATTTGTATAATGAATCTCTACTTATAAAGCTAATAATAAATAGAATGGCAATGGGTTAAAATCTAGCTTTGTTCATAACAAGATCCAATTCAGTATAAAAGGTTCAAAAGTGAGCAAATTCATTAAAAATTAAGAAATTAAAGCATTCTACTAGTTTCTTTATGTTCTCCAGATCTTTCTTATATTTCTAAGTGTTATTTTTCTTCAAATATGTATATATGTATATGTATGCAAACTTCTATATATAAATTTTAATAAGGGATGTGTACTGTGGCATCTCACTACCTAAAGTAGTATTTTTCTTCTCTGCTCACTTCAAGGAACTAACATGAAAAAATTATTAACTGAACTGATTCTGATTCTCTGTTATTAAGAAAGGATAGAATGAAAATTCAGTGATTAGTTGGTTAAAGAGCTGGGAAGTTTACATCAAAGAAATAAGAATTTCTTTCTCCTTTCTGGATAAATTCTTCAACTTCTAGATCACAAAAGTAATAAAAGAAAACTATCTGCATTGAAATTTCTGAATAAATTTATTAATATGGTTTCTGATTATCAAATTGTCTGTCATCAAATTTACAGTAACAAACATTATTCTAGACATCCTGTCTAGAATAATATTCAATAATATCCAAGAAACTAGTACTTAAAAGCAAAGGCAAAGACAGAAAGATTATCTTATTTCTTAATTTTGGCACTGTCCTCTCAGAATAATGCCAAGAAACAAGAATGGTATACTTAAAGAAATCATGCCCTATGAGTTTCAGTTTAAAAAAATGGAGACTTTTAGCCTAGAGAAAAGAATACAAAAATAGAGATTATAGCTCTCTTCAAATCTAAATAAAAAAAAAAAAGATGAGATTAGGAGCAAATAAAGTTGAAGAAAAGCAGATTTAAGCTTAATGTAACTAAAACTTCCCCAAAATTAGAGCTTTGCAAAAGTGGAATGGGAAAAGTAGGTTTTTTCCCTCACCAGAAATCTTCAAGTAAAGGCCTGAATGAATAATGAACAGGCTTACAGTGGAAATGGCTTCTTGTGTGGATCTAGTCAGTTCTCTAAGACTTCTGAGGCCCTCTTCAACTATGATATGTTATGACTTTGAAAATACGTCTAGTCATTTTTTGTTAAGATTCTAAAGGCATCTGCTACCCACATATAAATAGCTCAGATGCCTATCCCCTTATGTCAACTGGTTAGAAGTAGGGAGCCTCACCACTGTACCTCTAATTAAATTTTTTTTAAAGTTTTTTTTTCCCATCCAAAATTTTTTCCCATTATTTTATTTTATAACTGAGGAAACTGAGACACAAAATTTAAGTAATTTGAACGTTATACAGATAATTAATGGGACTAAAACATGAGTATCTAACCTTTTTGCACAATGCTCTTTTAACAAGATCAGTACAAGTACTAGCTGTAACACTACAAACTGGCACTAGAGCTACATTTCCCAACTCTCAGCTTCCCTAGATCAGTGATCTGGGACTTAAAATGCATCTTTCATAGCTAAAAGTTGATATACATACATATATACATGTAATATGTGAATATGAAGAACCATGACATATAAGCAAACTTCCACAAACTCTGAAATTAAAGGATAAAGGGTCAAATCCTATCACTAATGCTTATTATTACCTGTGGAGACCTTGGGCAAATCACTTAAACCTACTTTGGCCTCAGTTTCCTCCTCTATTAAATTAGGGTAGACTGAACTAGATTGTCACTAAGGTTCCTTTCAGTTCTTATAATCCTATTAATGCCAAAGTTTTCAGTCTGTAAGTGAGTAGCATTTGTCAGGTTATGGGTGCGTTGATACTCTTTAGGAACCAAAATGTGAGACAAATGTGACATCTGCTAATAGTGACCCATACCAGTGCTCTTAATCATAAATTCTAAATTTGTCCGACAATTAATACTAGGAGGCAATATCAACTTTACCTTACTACTACATATCATCAAGAATGCTGACCCTGAATATGACCTGATTAGACAATGAGGGAGGAGCCTGAGTAATATGAAATCGTCTACCATAATCTCAAATATGGTGGATATATTTGCTATAATTTAAACATTTGAATTTTACTTCAAATTCATTTCCATTCCTAACTTTGAGTTTCCTCAGCTGGTGATTTTTTTTTTAAAAACTATGTTCTAGTAAATATTTCCTTCAACACTACCTGTATTCTAATAGTTGTCCAATTTTTTTTGTCTTGGGTCTCTTTTGTATCCCTAAAAATTTTTGAGGAACTCTTCTGAGAACTTTTAGTTCTATCTCTCAATATTTACCATTTTAGAACTTTAAACATCTTCATATCATTATGAAAATAGTTTTGATCTCATGGACCCCGAGAGGTCCCTGAGAATTGCTGCCATAATCTACAGAACCAAAAGATATCTTGTGAATTAACAGATTTCACTGCAACATATGTTTCTTTGATTTTGTGGTAACAGTAAAATCTCACTGATAAGGATTAAGTATACCCAGTTTGAATCAGTAAAAATCTAAACAATAGAACATCTTTTTCTTTTTAATGCAGTTCTATTACTTTGAAGTACAAATGATATTAATCTGAGGTCTTAATTTTCTGATAGGATCACAATTTTTTTTCCTAAGTAAGCATACCATGCCACAGTATTAAAAAAAATTCATTTCAAATACATAATTATTCTGTTAAACTTTTTTATGATATTAATTTGCTTAAACAACCTTTCTCTCTTCTTTCTAATAAAGTACAAAGGTACAGTCAGCCCATTATTATCTGTTCTAAATCATTAGGGACTGAATTAATGACTTTTTAAAAGTCTTTCACAAAATTTTCATTTGGGCATAATGTCCTGAACAAATTCAGGATATTAAGATTTTGACCTTGATTATCTGACTATATTTCCTCCCAAATTAAAGTATGTGAGGTTTCTTAATAGCATCCTCTTGTACTCTTCAGAAAACAGTCCTGTGTAGCTACAAAAACTACGAAGGTAAAGTTAAGTTTACCCTTCAGCGGGGTCTAATGCCAGAGCTCTGGGGCTATCTAGGTCCTTCCACACCAGGACCTGACGATGTTGCCCATCCAGCTTTGATACTTCGATACGATTTGTTCCAGTGTCTGCCCAGTATAAGTTCTTTCCTAGCCAGTCTACAGCCATGCCTTCTGGATAATCCAAACCAAATTCCACCACATGCTCCAGAGAACTGCCATTCATAAATGCTCTGCTGATAGTCTACAGAAATACAAAAGACACATAAGACATGCAAAATAATGAGATTCACAAACAAAATATAATCCAGAAGAGTAATTAGATGGAGCTTGACAGAGAGGGTATTTTTTAAGCAAAAGCAAACCCTACTGAGTTCATAAGCAGTGAAAATATTTCAAAAATAAAAATGTATACACATCAAATAGAAATAACTTTTATTTTTAAAATATTGTTAGTCATCATTTGGAGAAACACGACTAAAATTTGTGGATAGCTACAATACAGACTCAGCTCTCTGAACACTTTGGGGAATGTTATCAAGATGATTTGACAGGATCTTAATATTTTTAAACAAAGTAGCCTACTTTATCTATGTAAACACCGCCATCTAATTCCAATGTAGCTTCAAATCCTCTGTCAATGTTAAACTGTTGTAATATAACAGTTGAACAGATTATTATAAGTTACTTAACCTGAAATTGATTTGGGTACAATGAACAATAACCTGGGAATTAAATTCCTTCCCTGAAGAAAATCACAAAATAAAAACAGTAATAAGCTACACCAAATATAATATTTATACAAGTCTTCATGAAACAAGATAAAAACAAACATCTGGCAAAAAAGAATTAAAGTCTCTTCAAATTTTGTGACCCATTTTCTGATCCTGTTTCCTCCTCCCATCTGAGAATGAAGATAGAATTATAATTTTATCAGGTTATTTTTTTTTATTTTTTTGCAAGGCAAATGGGGTTAAGTGGCTTGACCAAGGCCACACAGCTAGGTAATTATTAAGTGGCTGAGACCAGGTTTGAACTCAGGTACTCCTGACTCCAGGGCTGGTGCTCTATCCACTGAGCCACCCAGCCATCCCATCAGGTTAGTTTAAAAACCCTTCTACTCCATGTCTTAAAACCAGCAACTGCAATTTTGTATAAAAATAATTTACTAATCCACCTTCTCATGAAATTATTTAACAAAGTATCCTAATTTCTTAATTTTTTTTTATCAATTATAGACTGAAAAGAACTTTCTCTCAGCTCTTAAAACTTCTCCCTAGGTATCTATGAAGCTGTTGGATTATTTACTTAAGAAAGAGGAAAGTTGAGTATATGAAATATATAACTGAGCAAAACTAAAAATATGAATCTGACTACAGAATATTCATAGCAAGAAAAAAAGAAAAAAGCTAGTAAATTATACCATAACCATAAGAGTCCAGGGGGGGTGGGTAAGATCTAGATCAAAGGGCTCAAAGTAATATTTACCTCAACTTTTGGAAACAAAAAAATTACCTAGAATCATAGGATGTAAAAACTGGAGGCCACCTTTAAAACTGCTTAATCAAAAATCTCATTTTTGTAGAATTCATTGAAATCCAAAGAGGTTAAGTGACTTGGCTAAAGATGTACTAAGTATTAGAGTTAGGTCTCAAACCTCATTTCAGTGGTTCTTTCTACAATACCACTGTTGCATCTCACAAGCTGCATGGATCACCCAATTCAGTGGTATTCTCTATTCAGCAAACTCTTTGACTCTAAGTACAACAGTCAGTAGTCATAGGGATCATAGTTTGAAAACTAGAAGGGACCTTAACAGTCACCAAATGGAATTCCCTCATTTTACAAATGAGGAAACTCAGGACCAAAGAGGTTTAGATTCACAGTCACAAGAGAGTAAGTGACATAGATAAAATCTGAATCTATGTCTTCTGATTCCAAATCCAGTCAATATCTATGGGCATTACTGGCACATCGGTGAGATAGACAAAGGAGAAAGATAAAAAGGAAATGGCAAAAAAAAAAAAAAGAAAAAAGAAAAAATAATATGAAGCAGGGCACTGTAGTATTCAATATCTACTCTTGTTCTAGAATCTTATGGTTGGTAGACCAACATCTACCATGCTAAAAAAACCTCAGAATTTTGCCAACAGTATTAAGCAAGATGCTTTGGGGACACTGGAACAAAATGGAAAAAGTAAAAAAGTTAAATGGAAAAAGAGGTACACAGGGCCAGTGGCAATATTACTTCATTTGTGAAAATCTGAAGGGGAAAGGATGTTCTCCATGAATTTTTCTCATCTTCTCTTTCATAGTTGTAATTAAACAACTGAAATTTTGTTAATAAAACTAGTTTCATAAACTATATCTGTATTCCTAAACCAATAAAATGAAATTAAAGGGCCCCCCAAAATAAACTTTTTTTATTTCTTCATCATTCCAAGAAAGGATGATCAGGGAGGGTTTCAATTGTATTCATTCAACTTCTAGGAAGCCTCCTCAACCAAATCAAACTTTAGTGGTAAAAAAAAATGGCAGGAGGAATACATTATAGAACTAGAAAATTCTGAAATTTAAGTGCTGAACCACAAATGGTCTATAAGATAATTTTGAGCGGTAGCTAAGTGGTTCCATGGATAGAGCATGGGCCCTGGAGTCAGGAAGACCTTAATTAAAATACAACCTCACCCTAAAATTAACCTAAAAATACCCTTCTTATTTCTTATATTCCAACTTCTGTCTAACTCCCTTTACCTTCAGAGAAATATCAGTCCAATAAATACGATTGTCTGTTACATCAAAATCTAAAGCAGAAGCTTCTTTTACACCCGTAAGTGGAATGGCCACATTGTTGTTGTTTGTTTCCAAAGAGATGCGCCTGATGTCTGCTCTCCGAGAAAACAAGAGGAAAGCTTCTGGAACAATGCAGGTCTTCATATCACTGATAAGCTCAAAGCCAATGGGGCAGGCACAACGGAGTCCTTGAGGTCTATAGAGACAAAGATGGCTACATCCCCCATTTTCATTAGCACATGGGTTGGAACCTAAAAGTAAATAAATGAAAGACAGAGGAAAAAGTTCAGACACAAAGCAACATAGGTTTTGGTGTCAGTCATTTTAAGATTGCTAAATGTGTGATGAACAAAGCTATATGTGCACTTTCCTAGGCCCAGACAAGTAGGATTCATAGACTAGACAAGAAATGAAACTTCATTATAAAATTCTTTTCTTCTCACCCATGGGTAAGTTCCAAATAAATGAAATTATTTTGCATAATATTGAATATTTCTAGGGAGGTATTGCTCTAAAACAAAACTAACAAAATTCAATTTTTTGTAACCAGAACATAAAGTCCCATTAAAGGGATCAACAGATATTACCAAATTCCTTAGCTTTTTCCCCACCTATTCTCTCCTTGGGAAAAATCTGAAAGTGCCAGAACATTTTAATCCTCTTACAACTCTTCAAAAAAACTGCACCATTAACTTCTGCCTATTACTCATCTCTTTTTCCTTCCTTCTCCCTCTATTTCCAAATAGTTGGGTAAGGTTTGATCTACTCACCAATGACTTGATGTACATTTGTGGCTTTCAGACCCATAAGGTCAGGCAGTTGATCTATGATGATTTCCCTCTCAGCACTTCGTTTATGTACCCGTTCAATACTACGTCTTTGCCAGTCAGTCCAATAGACATAGTCTCCAAGCAAGGTGAACCCAAAAATGTGTGGAATCTTGTCTTCTACCAACACTCTTCTTCCAGTACCATCTGCATTCATAACCTTTAGATTGGCAACAGGGAGGAGAAAAAGTAATAAACTTAACCATCACATGAAGAATGTAATATAAGCAAAATAATTTAGTTCAGATTTTCTTTTTAATCTCTTATTCTCTGTTCTTAATTTTCAGAGCAGTTATTATTATATATTTTTTCCTTCCTCAAATCCCTAACTCCACCTGACTTGACTGAAGGCATCTAAAGAGGGCTCCATTCTAACCATAAAACTTCTCAGGTTCTCTACCCATTTCCTTTTCTTTTCTTTCATTCAAATGTAAGGATGGCAGTTACTAGAATAAATCAAATCATATACAACAACCAAACTGAGTAGTAAAATGATTATAAACTTGAATTTTAAAACTACCTCCTAAATTGCTCCACTTCCTAATTTCTATGGCTCAAGTGTATCACCACTCTAGTCCATCTTACACACTACTGCATAGCAATTTACCTTAAACAATGATTTGACCATGTTACTCACCTAAACTTAACTCCAGAAGCTTCTTATTGCCCCTGGGGCAAATATCATACACTCTTTTGAGTTAGTTTCTAAAGTTCTATGCAACTTAGCTTCATTTATCTTTTCAGTCTGTTCCTCATACACCGTACTTCATATCCTGTCTATGGTCTGCTGCCTTGCCTGGAATGAACTCCCTCACTTCCATCTTATAAAGTCCCTCTCTGCTTTAAGATGCAGCTCATCTTCTGATGAGGCCTTTCCGGATAACTGCCACACTTGCCTCTTCTTCCTCCATACTACCTTATATTTAATAACTTTGTACATTGTGTGTATATATACTAACTTTCTATTCCTGTTGTATGCATTTTTTTATGTATTCTTTGGACGGGAGTGGGGATTCTTTTATTCTTTATATTTCTATTCCCAGGGTCTGGCATAATGTATGGCTCAAAGCAAGCAGCTAAATAAATATTTGCTGACTGTCCCATAGGTATGAAGGTTTGGTTAACTCCTTAGATGGAACAAGATGCTTTTTCACACTGGGTTAAGGAATCTGTAGTCTCTAAAAGGAGCAGAGTTGCCTGGCAAAATATCCTAGCTAAATCTCAAGAGGAGAAATGGCTTGGGGATGGGAAGAGAACTAGTATTTACACACAGCACCCAGGCCATGTGCTGAGTGCTTTACAAACACAATCTCACCTGATTCTCACAAGAACCCTGGAAGGTAGATGATGCTATTATTGAGGCAAACAGAGGAATTAACTCACCCAGTTCACACAGTTCCTAAAGAGTCTGAAGCTGCATGGGAACTCAGTTCTTCCTGTCTATTGGTCCAGCATCCTGTCCATTGTCAGCTAGGGGCTTAGTTTTCTGCTCCCTTCCTACCCCTCCCCATCCCTACTCCACTACTGCCTGTCAAAGAAAAACCTTGTAATTTTCATCTTCCCATTACAGCATATTCAAATCAGATGACAACAGGGTCTGCCTTGGAGCTAAGAAAAGACTGGTACAGAGTCAAGCCTCTACAAAATACCCAGTAGAGAAAATTATAAACTATACCTAAAGGGGATCTTGAGGGCTCCAGCAAAGTATGTCCAGAAACTGCAGACTACTCTTTTGTCACGTAAGTTTGAGCCCACTTTCACCAGAATTTTGTGTGTACTTCTTTTTTCAACATCTTTATTTTAAATTTTGAGTTCCAAATTTCACCACTACTTTCCTCCCCTCCCTGAGACTGTAAGCCATCAGATATAAGCCATACATGTGCAACTATATAAAACATTTCCATATTAGTCATTATGTAAAAGAAGACTCAAATAAAAGAAAAAATGGAAGTGAAAATAGCATGCTTTGGTCTGCATTCAGTTCTTTCTCTGTAGGAAGATAGAATGCTTCAACATGACTCCTTTGGGACTATATTGCTGAGACTAGCTAAGTCATTCATAGTTCTTCATCAAACAATATTGCTCTTACTAAGTCCTTTTTTTTACAATTTATTTGAGATGCAGACCCAGTAGTGTTATTACTACTAGATCAATACAGTTTTATAGTCCTTTGGGCAGAGTTCCAAATTGCTTTCCAGAATGTATGTATTTTTAAGGAAAGTATTAGAGTCTTTTTCAAGGGATGGTTTGTACCAACTGTTTTTACTATCCCACTTTAATTAAGTCAGACTGCCTGATTATTATGAAATGATATTCATGGCAAGAAGCATAAAGTGCAGGGCTCATGAATAAAAATTAGAAAACAAACACCACTATACTCTTTCATATCTACTCCAGAGAGGAGATATATTTAGTCCTATTCTGGAGATCCAGCTGGCCAGGGTAAGTTGAGAGTTTATGTGTCAGACCAAAACAAACAAAAAAACCTGAACGTTTTACTGACATGTCAAAGACATGTCATATCTCAAGAATGCTCCATTGAAATCTCAAATTAAACATGCCTAAAACCAAGCTATCATCTTTCTAATCTTCCTGATCTCACTATTTCTGGAAGGAGAACTACCATCCAATCACTCTTTGGATACTTTTTCCATATTGAAAACTTATTTTTCCCTTTTCCTTTGACTTTCCACATTATGTGCCAACTTTGGTAACAATTCTCAAATTCCAATGCAAAATTTGATTTCTAAGCTCACTAAACCCTCATTACTATCAACTTTGATTACTACAGTAGCATTTTTATAGGCCTTGCAATCCATTCTCCACACTTGAGAAATTTTATCTTTTATGTATGCATAAAACACTCCCTCTTTCTCACACATTCTGTGTTCAAAACTTTTCTATGCTTTACTAATGGAAAAAGAATAAAAATCAAAGTTCTTCATATTCAATATCCTCCTACAGAATGGAACAATATCATCTTTCCAGCTATGTCTTAAACTGCTCCCTCCATAAATTATAAGTTCAACAAAATGGGAACACTTGCAATGCTCTATAGACATTTCATATTTTTCTGCCTTCATTCTTTTGCCCATACTTGGAATACCTTACCACATCACTTTCTTCTTTTGAAATCCTGACAATCCTTTAAGCCTAATACAACCACCTACTTTAAGATCTATATCAGTCAATGATAATCTCTTCCTCCTTGGATCCCACAAAAATTTCCATCTGTACCCCATCTGGGGCTTTTAATATATATTCCTCTGTATTCTAAATACATACAAGTCTTTATATTATGGTTATTGAAATATGTATCAATAAAGTACCATCATCATTCAAGTTATACAGGTTCAGAATTTCAGAATCATCAGACTTCCCTCTCCCTCACCTTTCAAATCCAATCAGTTTTGTCAAGTCCACACCACCTCAAAAAATGACTACTTGTTCCTTATTCTCTAATCACAAGGTCAACCTTTGTTCAGACCCTCACTACCTCTCAAGAAGATTAATAATCATAGTCGACATTTATATAATGCTTAGCACTATATATTAACTCATTAAATCCAGCCAAGTCATTTAAATTTCCCTTGCCCTGGGCAACTTTTTAAAGCATCTGCCTATCTATACTGATAGAAGTTATTTCAACACCTGGAGTTTCTTTAATGCAAAATAAAAATAAAAATTTCTCCACTCTTAGAACCTATTCATCCATCAAAGGGATCCTCTAGAAAACCTTTTGAGATAAGCTAATATTTTCCTTTTTTTTTTTTACAGATTTTAAAACTGAAGTTAAGTGAGGTTAGGTATTCTGCCAAGGTCTGTTAGCTAAGAAATGCCTATGAAAGAACACAAAACCAGGTCTTTGCATCCAGCATTCTTATGTTTTTCTTTTTTCTTTCTTTCTTTTTTTTTTTAGGTTTTTGCAAGGCAAATGGGGTTAAGTGGCTTGCACAAGGCCACACAGTTAGGTAATTATCAAGTGTTTGAGGCCTGATTTGAACCCAGGTACTCCTGACTCTAGGGCCAGTACTCTATCCACTGTGCCACCTAGCTGCCCCAACAATCCAGCATTCTTATATGCTACACCAAAATACTTATTATACTAGGCTTCTGCTTCCAGTCTTCCCTCTCTCCTTCACTGTTCATCAGCAGCTCTGCTTGATTTTGATTCCTTGGTTCCATAATGCTCATCCTGCTCTCTCCCAGGTGCCCTCTGGTGCCCCACTGCGTTTTATCTCCCTTTTGTGTGCTATTTTCTGCCATTAAATTTTATCTTCTTTGGGAGCAGAACCATCTTTTTGTTACTTGTATCCCTAGCACTTGGCACAGGTCTGTCTGGCACTTAATAAATGTTTGTTCAACTATTGTTCTATTAGAAACCAAGTCCAAGATTTCCCACAACCTTTCCAACAATGATCATTGTCCTTTATGGTCACATTGGCCAGTCTGAGAGGTATGAGGTGGATACCTCAGAGATGCTTTAATTTGCATTTCTCTAATAAGTAATGATTTAGAGCAATTTTTTATATGACTATGATTGCTTTGATCCCCTCATCTGTAAATTGCCTTTGCATATCCTTTGACCATTTGTCAATTGGAGAATGGCTTGTTTTTTTTAATTTATCTCAGTTCTCTCTATGTTTTAGAAATGAGTCCTTTGTCAAAAATACTAGTTGTAAAGATTGTTTCCCAGCTTTACTACATTTCTTTTGATCTTGGTAACAGTGGGTTTGTCTGTGCAAAAGCTTTTTAATTTAATGTAATCAAAATCATCTAGTTTGTTTTTAGTGATGTTCTCCATCTCTTCCTTAGTCATAAACTGCTTCCCTTTCCATAGATCTGACAGGTCTTATAGTTTGCTTATATAATATTTTTTTTATGTCTAAATCCTGTATCCATTTGGATCTTATCTTGGTATAAGGTGTGAGGTGCTGGTGTAATCTAAGTTTCTTCCATACTAACTTCCAATTTTCCCAGCAGTTTTTATTGAAGAGAGAGTTTTTATCTCAATAGCTGGACTCCTTAGGTTTATCAAACAGCAGATTCCTATAATCGGTTCCTGCTATTGCACATAGTATGCAATCGTCACTCTTAAACCTACTTCCTTAAATAAAAAACTTTTTAAAAACTTGTAAAAAAAAAGCAGGAAACTTCATCAGAAGTGAAAACAGGGGCAGCTAGGTGGCCCACTCCTGGAGTCAGGAGTACCCGAGTTCAAATCTGGCCTCAGACACTAACTTAATAATTACCTAGCTGTGTGGCCTTGGGCAAGCCACTTAACCCCATTGCCTTGGGGGAAAAAAGTGAAAATAATCTTATGTCCTAGACAGAACAAAGGTCATAACATTTTATTGAAATGTTCACTGTTGTTAGCCATTTATCCTTCTCTAATATATTTCATTTCATCATATTTGACATATAAAATATTCATCACACTGCAAAATATGTAAAACAATAAAATGTAGCTAGATGAAGGCATGAAAATAAAAAAACTAAAGGCACTTCTACATAGATTAGGTGAAATATTTGGCTATTTCAGTATAGAGAGTCCTCTTGTGAAAGCGAGTGCCCAACATAAGGGATTTCCTTTCCTTTTTTTGAATGGGGAAATAAATCCTTTTTAATTTTTTTCAAATAAAGAAAATACATCATGAAGGGGGGAAAAGTTTTATATCCATTAGATAGAAACTAAACAGTACTTGAACTTGGGTCAAGAATAATATATGCAATGTGTTGCAGCCTTTAACCTCTGTATCCCAAAAAGGAGTCTCCCAAGAACTTACATTCCATAGGCTCACTATAGAATGACAGTGGAGAGTGGGCCAGTAATACCAACCTATCTTGCATTTAATTTAAGAACTACTGCAGAAAAAGAAAAAAAAAATTAAATTAATGATGTTGGTACAGGAGGGTAAAAAGTCTATAACAACTTCTAGTTCAATATCAGTAGTCAGTAATCAATATGGAGAGGTAGATACATTTTTTAATTTTTACTTTAAGAGCAAAGCTTGGATGTCACCACCAACAAGCAAGCTTATATTTGTGACCACCTCCTTCCTCTCCCCCAAAGAAGTCACCTGCTATCTCTAAGGGAATAGGCTTCATTTGCAGAAACCCTATCTTAGAAGTATTGTGGTATATATGAAGCTCTAAAGCCCAGTTTTATAAAAAGCATTAAATATTTTCTTGGGGTCACACAAATGGTGTTGAGGAGGGCTTAGTGCATGTTAATACAAAAAGAAAAATAACTCACAGTGCCAACTTTCGAGTAAAACTGAAGTAGTAAATGTTTAGTTACACAGAAAGGCTAAATATTGTTTCTTTCAGGAAAGAGGCACTGACTACATGCAAATAAAAGCTAAAGAAAACATTCACTTTACATGTAGTAAAAACTGAAAATTAGTGTTGACAATCATATAGAGGGGAAAAATATTTTCCATTCAAAGTCATTTGGTATTATTGAACATGAAAAAAATTTTACAAGTCTGAAGGTAGCTTACAGGCTCATCTAAATTGAAGATCCTCATTTAATGATGAGGAAACTGAAGTTTAGAACAATGACTTGGCCAAGTTTAATATGGCTAAGTCAACTGAACAAAACAAACTGACTATGTGCTAGACACTGAGATATAGAGATTAAAAATAAAATCATCCTGTCCTCAAAGAGCATACATCTATCTACCAGAATGCAAGTAATAGAGGCTATCCACTATCTGACTATCAGGCAAGTATTAATTATAAAATGTTTCATAAATCGTAATGATGTGCAACATCTGAGAACAAATGAAAAATGGATAGGATTACTCTACTTTTCAATATAGGAAAAGAACAATCAACACCAATACCTCTAATTGTTACCAGTCTGCAAAACCAAAGAAATATATCTTCTCTCAAGATGAGTCAGATTGGGGCGGCTAGGTGGTGCAATGGATAGAGCACTGGCCCTGAAGTCAGGAGGACCTGAGTTCAAATCTGACCTGAGACACTTAATAATCACCTAGCTGTGTGACATTGGGCAAGTCACTTAACCCCACTGCACTACAAAAACAAAAACAAAAAACTGAGTCAGATTGATCACTTGATAAAACTCACTGATTTATAGTATTAAAGCATGGGAAGACAAAGGTTTAACCCAACAGAAAACTTGCATTAAGTAACCAAATTACAAGTTTACACTTGCAAAATTAAAAGTTCTATAGTATACACCTATACCAAATTATTCTAAATCATGTAGGCAGAACTATATATTGTTTATAGGTGAGACTGAAGAATACTGGGGTTAATAACACATTATCAAGCAAACTTTTCTCCTCATACATTTACTAATTTTTACTTTAAGATCAAACATAATTAATGAACCAAGAGAATGAGAAAGTAAATGATAAACTACTTTTTTCCCCTTGGTTTTAAGTGTTAAGTGCTGCTCAATCCATTATATCACCTAGTTACTCCATGATAAACTACTTTTGACTGCTACTGACTTGAGATTCTTTTTCTTGCTTCTACAAGGTTCAGCAAAAAGGATGGAAAAAAGATTAAGGAAATTAAGATGTAAAAAGGAAAGAAAAGGTAGGGAACAAGACTAGTAAGAAATAATGAAAAGAACAATTTTTTTTTAATAAAGTGAACTGGTAGAGTGCATTGGTATGTAAGACAAGTTAGTTAAAAAAGATAAGAAGATGAAATAAGGAGAAAAGGGGAAATGGTTTGTGCCTGGAAGCTTGTTAAGCCTAAGAAAAGATAACTGGGTGTGGTTATCAAATTATTAAGTTTTTTTAAGTTATTAAGAGGTGTATACTTTATATTTCTTCTTTAAGGATATGATTTCTCTCTCATCACACTCAATTTGGATCAATGTACAACATGGAAACAATGTAAAGACTGACAAATTGCTTTCTGTGGGGGGTGGGGAGAGGGAAGTGAGATGCGGGAAAAATTGTAAAACTCAAAATAAATAAAATCTTTAATTAAAAAAAGTTATTAAGATGTCCTCATAGGATATAAGTTTTAATGAAGTGCTTAAGAGTAAGACATGCCTTACGTGCATATTTATACAACCCCAATAAGTTAAAAAAAAAGCTGAGAAATCTTAATCAGTATTTAATGCAAGATGAACATGTAAAGTGACTTACTGAGGATGATTTTTATAATTCTGCCACAACCAAGTGACCTGGTAAGTGTAAGATGACTTAGAAATCATAGATATGAGTAATTTTTTTTCCCCACACTCCATGGTTCAGGGACAATAAAACAATCCTTAAAAAATAATGAACTAGGGCTTCAATTGAGTGGAGGAATAAAAGAAAGGCAATCATCTCAAAGACAACTAAAACTTGATTCTTGCTTAAAAGCTGAATAGTCAAAAAAAAAATCACAGAAAGAAAGGAAAGGAATACCTGGAGCTAAACAATATATTACAGGTTCTTAGTGGAAACTGAATGCTCTGAAAAGAAAGCAGATACTTATCCACTAAGAAATAATATATTAGAATGGCAGTAACTATCAGGTGTAGTATTAGTCAACAAGTTTGGAGGAAGGAGTAAAAAAAGAGGGGTGATTCTTTGGTTCAGATATCTGTTGAGCTGATGATGACAGAAGTTTGCAACATAAGGAAGGGCATATATCCAATACATAATAAAGAGCTTATTAAAATGAATTACCTACTTCTGGTAATTTATATAGATACAAAAGATATTATCAGAGGGGCCTAAAAAGCACTGCCAAAGCTTACAAATATTTGGTTAAGAATCTGAACACCATAAGTATACACTGCACAAAAATTTTTTTAAAAAGAGAGAAAAACTCTTTGCAATTTAGAAAGTACACAGCTGGTAATGAAGATGTTAAGAATTGGATTAAGATGTCTGTATCTTAAAATATAGTGACGACAGAGAATGGTTTTATGAGTATGGCACAAATACTATGAAAAGAAGCATTTAGTAATAAAATTCAGAATAAGCCAAGGCTTGGAAGGAAAACTAAAAAAAAGAACAGAAAGGTTTTGGTTATGAGTCATACCAAGGTTAACAGAAAGAAGGAAGCCATAATACCTGATGAAGGACAAAGTCTTATATTGTTTCCATTTTCTCTCCTAAGGAGAATAATCCCTGCATTGGCAATAACAAAATGAAAATGGTTAACAGGGAGTCTATATCCAAGATTAAAAAGGATAATAAAAGAGGGTCTAGTCCCCCTTGAAAAATCTAAGTCGTTACCTAGCTCACATGAACTATCTATTTCCTAAAGTATAGAAAGAATTGTAGATATGACTGTTAAACCATTATCAAGAATACCTGAAAAATGCTTAGAAAATAGTAGAGATGTGGCAGGATAAGAAAAGGGCAAATGTTCTGATTTTCTGAGTATCATTTGAAAACTATAAGCTAGGAAAATTAACTTCAACTCTGGTAAAATGCTAGGACAGATTAAAGAGTTAATAAACAACTGGAAAAGGAAGTGGTAATTACAGAAAGTCAGCGTGACTTCAAAAAGAACAGATCATGCCAGATGAGTGTCCTGTGAAAGGGCTACTATGCTACTAAAGCAAGGAAACACTGAAAATCACATTTTATTGAGACTTGTGATAAAGCACCTCACACTAATCTTATAAAATAAGGTAGCCTCAGAATTGGTTGAATGGATACAAAGAGAATTAATTAACAGTTCGTTATCATCTTGAAAAGTCTGTAGTAGAGGGTTCCTGGACTCTATACTTGACCTGTATGGTTTAACATTTTAATCTGTGATTTGGATAAAGGCAGAGGTGACATACTCATGTAATCTGCTGACGATACAATTTGGGAGGAATATCTAACCCACTGGACAACAGGGTCAAGATCCAAAAAGATCATGACAGGCTAGAGCACTGAGTGTTAATGTAGTAAAGATGAAATTTAATAGGGATTGCTTTTCAATAGGCAGCAAGGTAGTGCAGTGGTAAGAGCTGGACGTTTAGTCAAAAAGTTCAAATACTGAATCAAACACTTGCCAGCTGAGTGATCCTAGGCAAGTCACTTAATCTCTATTTGTCTTAACTGTAAAATAAGGTATAAGAATAGCACCTACCTACCTTGTTATGAGGACCAAATGAGACAATATTTCAGAAGAGCATAGCACAATGCCTGCTAGATAAAGAGTAAGCACTATATAAATGCTTGCTATTCTTATCATTATTACTATGGATAAAAAGTTTTACATTTGAGGGTTACTTTTTAAAACCAACTTTCTAAGTTTATCTGAAAAAAGATTTGGGGCTTTAGGGGACTTTGACCTCGATATAAGTTAATCATGTGATGAAACAGTTACATTTGCTAACGCAATCCTGGCCTTAATCAAGAAAAGTACATTTTCCAGGAATAAGGAGAAGCAGTGTGTCATAATTGATAACCTGGAGAGCAAGGAAAAAGGAACAACCATAACTCTGAAGGCCTTGAGTTCATGCCATGGAACAATAGGTTGAAGTATGACAGAATGAAAAGACCTGGTTGTAACATTTCATACTGTCTTTAAAACATGTTTTTTGTACAACCTTGTGCAAATCACTTAATATCTTTAGACTACAGTTTCTTCAAAAATAAAATGAGATAAATGGAAGATTTGACCTCTGAAAGGCTGTTCTAGCTCCCAGCCTAAGGTCTTATGATCCTATCAATGCTATAAAATAAAGATGTTTGGCCTGGAAAGAAGACTCGGTGATAGAAGGGTTTTCTTCAAATATTTTTGTTTTTATTCTCTTTGAACTCAATAACCAAAAACAGTAATAATGGGTAGAAGTTTCAAAGAAACAACTGTGGTTAGATATCAGAAAGATATTTTTATCTATTACAGCTGTCCAATATGACATAGTTTATCTCCGACAGTGGAGACTTCCCATTTACTAGCAGGGATTAATGGCAACTTGTCAGGAATATAGTAGAGGAAATTTACAGGAATGAGCTGGATAATACCGTTACTACTTTCAATTCTCAATTTTATAAATATGAGATAGACATAATGGCCAAAATAATGAATGAATAAATCCAATTAACATTAAGGTGTACTTAAAATAGTGATTATATAAAAAGTAGCCTGACAGAAACACATTAACAGTTCAATTAATTCTCATCAACCAACCAAACATTCTATTGTTTAATCAACTTAACAATGAAATTTATTGACTCTAAAGGATGAATGCTAAGTTTTTTTAGTATCTGTGTCACAGAGTAGATAGCCCCAAAAGATTCAGAAACATCAAAGTCAACTACCTTAATAACCTGTCAAGTGCTAAAAACAATTAAAGTGTTTTAAGGAACTTGGGATAAGCTGCCATCAATTTATAAGACAGTAATTTTATATATTTCCTATGGAAACAACAGCTCTCTCATAAATTTGAAAGTAGATAAATCTCTGATTTATAAAAATCTCTGCAATCAGGAAGACTCCAAGGTCCTTGGACGTCTAACAGACTTTTACAATATATGGACTGAGAATTTCCAAGAATTATTTTTTCAAAAAAATTTGAATACTTGGGAAACAAATTTCCTTCTCAGGGTACCAATAAGATTAAAGAAAGCCATAATCACCAGAAAGTGTCACCCTATAATTCCAGAATTTCAATATGAAATACATTTACCAGATGCCAAGCTTTTAAAATTCATCATACAAAAATCCTCTACAAAACTTCTAGAAACCAAGTAGTCCCTATTTGTTTACCAGTAAAATTTTATGAAATGTGTTTAGACTCAGGACAACCAATATTTATGTATACACAATGCCTCCCTTAATAAAGTAATAAAGACAATGAGACCCAAAATAATGGTTGAATCCTCTTTTATCTATGGTTGGTAGATAGCTAGACAGACAGACACACACACAAACACACACACAGACACAAGTATATTGTTTGGCAGCAATAGCTAAAAAAAAGAAAGAGAAAGGAAATCTAAAACCTGAAGCAAAAGGTTTATTTTTTCTTTTTTTTAAATTTATTTTTATTAAAGATATTATTTGAATTTTACAATTTTCCCCCTAATCTTGCTCCCCCCCCACAGAAAGCATTCTGTCAGTCTTTATTTCCATGTTGTACCTTGATCCAAATTGGGTGTGATGAGAGAGAAATCATATCCTTAAAGAAGAGAAGTCTAAGAGGTATCAAGATCAGACAATAAGATATGTTTTTTTCTAAATTAAAGGGAATAGTCCTTGCACTTTGTTCAAACTCCACAGCTCCTTATCTGGATACAGATGGTACTCTCCTTTGCAGACAGCCCAAAATTGTTCCTGATTGTTGCACTGATGGAATGAGCGAGTACTTCAAGGTTGAACATCACTCCCATGTTGCTGTTAGGATGTACAGTGTTTTTCTGGTTCTGCTCATCTCACTCAGCATCAGTTCATGCAAATCCCTCCAGGCTTCCCTGAAATCCCGTGCCTCCTGGTTTCTAATAGAACAATAGTGTTCCATGACAAACAATACCACAGTTTGTTAAGCCATTCTCCAACTGAAGGACATTTACTTGATTTAAAAAGGTTTACAAAGCATGGGCTGCTCTCTTGGTTTGTTCATGTCTTCTCACTCCAAAAATGCTTTTCTAATTTGTATGCCACTTAATTCAAAAGGTAATATTGAAAAAATATCTTGAAAGAGATGGAATTATCTCAAATGTTTCTTTACAGTTTTCTTTGTAAGCCTTTTGCTTCCCTTTACCAAGATAAGATCCAAATGGTTACAGGACTTAGACATAAAAAACAATACTATAAGCAAATTAGAAGATCAAGGACTAGTTTACCTGTCAGATCTATGGAAAGGGGAACAGTTTATGACTAAGGAAGAGTTGCAGAACATCACCAAAAACCAATTGGATGTTTTCGATTACATTAAATTAAAAAGCTTTTGCACAGATAAAACCACTGTAACCAAGATCAAAAGAAATGTAGTAAATTGGGAAACAATCTTTACAACTAATGATTCTGACAAAGGACTCCTTTCTAAAATATACAGAGAACTGACTCATATTTTTAAAACAAAAAGCCATTCCCCAATTGACAAATGGTCAAAGGATATGCAAAGGCAATTTACAGATGAGGAGATCAAAGCAATTCATAGCTATATGAAAAAATGCTCTAAATCATTAATTATTAGATAAATGCAAATTAAAGCTTCTCTGAGGGACTACCTCACACCTCTTAGATTGACCAATATGACCAGAAAGGATAATGATCATTGTAGGAAGGGATGTGGGAAATCTGGGACACTATTACACTGTTGGTGAAGCTGTGAACTCATCCAACCCTTCTGGAGAGCTATTTGGAACTATCCCCAAAGGGCAACAAAAATGTGCATACCCTTTGACCCAGCAATACCACTACTGGGTCTATATCCTGAAGAGATGAAGAAAAAGGGTTAAAACATTACTTGTAGAAAAATATTTATAGCAGCCCTGTTTGTGGTGGCAAAGAATTGGAAATCAAGTAAATGTCCATCAATTGGGGAATGGCTTAGCAAACTGTGGTATATGTATGTCATGGAACACTATTGTTCTATTAGAAACCAGGAGGGATGGGATTTCAGGGAAGCCTGGAGGGATTTGCATGAACTGATGCTGAGTGAGATGAGCAGAACCAGAAAAACACTGTATATCCTAACAGCAACATGGGAGTGATGATCAACCTTGAAGGACTTGCTCATTCCATCAGTGCAACAATCAGGAACAATTTTGGGCTGTCTGCAAAGGAGAGTGCCATCTGTATCCAGATAAGGAGCTGTGGAGTTTGAACAAAGTGCAAGGACTATTCCCTTTAATTTAGAAAAAAACAGATATTGTCTGATGTTGTTACCTCTTAGACTTCTCTTCTCTTCTTTAAGGATATGATTTCTCTCTCATCACACCCAATTTGGATCAAGGTACAACATGGAAACAAAGTAAAGACTGACAGATTGCTTTCCGTGGGCGGGGGGGGAGTAAGATTGGGGGGAAAATTGTAAAACTCAAATAATATCTTTAATAAAAATTAATTTAAAAAAAGAAAAAAGAAAAGAAAAAAGTCAATGTGAAACTGCTAGCTCCAAATATATAAATCAATAACAAAAATCGAAGTCAATGTAACATTAATTGCCTCCCTAAAACCTGTATGATACACCACCAGATGCTAGTTTTTACACAAATTGTTACTGGATAACTCAGGAGTCAGTAAATGAAAAAAACTAATTAAACTTTAAAGAAAAAAAATTAATGAACATTTATTTTCTCAAATTCTACAGGGAGTTAAGAAAGGATGATATGCTAAGGAAGAGTTATAGCATCTAAGAGCAAGAAGGGATATCTACCTAAATAAGATGTCCTATCTGAATAAAAACATTTTTTTATAATGTCCTCAAGAAGTAGTCATTCAACTTCTGTTTAAAGAACTCCATTACAGGAGATCCTATTTCCTTCTGGGGAAACCCATTTAAATTACAATCTCTGTTAGTAAGTTGTTTTATTTTTCTTTTATCAAGCCAAAATCTGCCCCTGAAACTTCTTTCTTCCAGTTGCATGCTATGGCTCAACTAGAATAAATTTAATTCCATTTACAAGTACTTGAAGACAACTTTTCTGACACTCCTTATTCCTTGATCTCTCCCAACTCTTTGCTTCTACTAGCTAAATATCACCAGTTTCTTCAACAAATTCTTTTATTTCCTATATCAATGATCTTCTTTGGACATGATCCTACTTGTCTTTGTTAAAATAAGGTAAAAACAGAATTCTACAAAGAATATTAGATGTGATCTAACCAAAAGCAAAGTATAGAAGAGAACTCTTACGTTATTTTAGGCCTGCCACAACTCCCTAAGATTTAAGATAACCTAGGGAAACATTAGTTTGTTGGCAATGATAATCTGTTTAGGTTTAGTGGATCTAACATATTTAACATGCAATCCACTAAAACACCTCCAGATAGTTTTCTCCTTTTTTAGGTTTATTTTCTTTTTTTGCAAGGCAATGGAATTAAGTGGCTTGCTCAAGGCCACACAGGTAGGTAATTATTAAGTATCTGAGGCCAGATTTGAACTCAGGTACTCCTGACTTCAGTGCCAGTGCTCTATCCACTATGTCACCTATTACCTAGTCAACCACCAGATAGTTTTCAGTTTTTTTTCTTTGCAAGGCAAATGGGGTTAAGTGGCTTGCTCAAGGCCACACAGCTAGGTAATTATTAAATGCGAGACCAGATTTGAACCCAGGTACTCCTGACTTCAAGGCCGGTGCTTTATCCCTTCTGCCACCTAGCTGCCCCCACCAGATAGTTTTCAAAGGAATATTTTTCTAGGAACACATTTCCCATTCTGTATTTTTGAAGCTGAATTTTTGAACACAAGGGATAACTACAGATGTCCTGAGAATCCTGACTTTTCAAGGACATCTCCATGACAATCATCCAGATAAACCCTAGAAAATCAGGAACAAACTCAATAAATTAATTGATGTTTATCTACTTTGAAACCTACTAGAATCTGATTTAAAATGAAAAAATTTTGGAAACAAACCTCAATCTTGTCTGTTTTGGCATCTCCCCAGTATATTTTGTCTTCATCATAATCCAGAGCTAAACCATTTGGCCAACCAAGAGATGTATTCACCAAAACTACTCGGTCAGAACCATCCAAAGCTGCTCGCTCAATTTTGGGGATTTCTCCCCAATCTGTCCAATACATATACCTATAAAAATACATAGAACATAGATTTAAAATTAATTAACCCTTTGGAGATTTCAGTCTTTATATACTTGTGTAAAATATCATTGGCATGGTCAGAAAAAAATCTAGCAAGGAAAAAACACCAGAGATTTATAAATAGTACATATCTCATTGTAACTTAATAAAAGAACTGGCAGAAGAATTTTAAATTCAAACAGCTTTTTACTAGTAGCTAATTTCTGAAGTTCCTTCCAATTCTAAACTTCCATTAATTCCTTTGGTCCCATGCTACCCCAAGTATTCTATGTTTAATGTGCATTTTCCTAGATCTCAGTACATTCTCTACTCATTACCAAAAATCAAGATTCTAGTCAATGACTTCTGATAACAAACAAACAAACAAACAAAAAAAGTCCTACTTTCCTCTTTTTTAACTATCAGGAGATTTAATGTCTTAGATGTTATTTTCAAACCTGTGTTACAATGTATCACTGCCTCTTTCCTGAGAATAATTATAAGAAGAATGAATCTTATTATGCTGTATTTTAAGCCTGTAAACTCTTTGAAAGTTAGAATGTATCTATGCATACAAGTATAATCTTGCATACAGTTGGCACTCAACAAATCGATTAGCAAATAAAATCTGAAGGTATAGTTAATGGAGAAAAAATTTTAAAATTGTTTCTCAGGTTAAAATAATAAACATTATAATTGGTTTAAACTACTTATTTGGAACTATCTCATCCTCTAAAATAACATCAAATAAATCGGCAATATGAACCAAGGAAAAAATAATTCATTCAACTAAATAATAAAAATGAGGTATAGGACATATTATAATAATACATGGCTTTAGGCATTATGAGAAAGCTATGAAAAGAAGATCTATCAGGGAGAAAATAATTTCATTCCACATTTTCTTTGGTCATAATACAACCTCAGAAACTAACGTTAGAAGCCAACAAATATGGACTTAATTTAAGAAGGAAAGGTATGCAATATATTCTGGGAAATGAAACTATTTAACTTAAGAATTCTATTCTAATCAGTACAACATGGAGAATGGATGGCCAATAAAGAATTTATTAAAACATCATTGCATATTTGCTACCTATCTATCCCATTTTGTCACAAGACATTTTTTGAAACAAATGAAAATAAATAATAAGATAAAAAACTGACTAGAAACAGCTTCTTACCCAACCATTGGATCAAGCACTATAGCTCGGGGTTCCTCCAAATCCTCTGAAATCAAAATCTTCCTCATCGTTCCATTTAGCCTTGTCACCTCTATGCGATCAGTGCCTGTGTCTGTCCAATAAAGGTTCCGTGCAACCCAATCCACTGCAATGCCATCTGGGTGTGCAATTTGAGCTGTCACCACAAACTGACTGCCAGATCCATCTATGAAAGAACGACGTATAGCCCTCACTTCATCATCAGTCCAGTAAATATAGCCTTCCAAAGGATCATAGTCTATGGCAATTGCATGACGGATGTCTTCCAGTTGTAGAACAATATCTGTAAAGTCTGGTGTGTCCAAGGAAATTCGCCTCAAGTCTGTCCTTTGCGCTAAAAGCAGTAATTCAGTTGCTCCTAGAAAGAAAAATTATAAAAACTTGAACCCACATCTTAAAACACGAGAGACAATTTTAAATCACTGTATTAGAAATCACGACTTTTTTTGGAAACAGAAGGAAAAAAAAATTGAGGTCAAAGAGTTCTCACAATGGTTTGAAAAGAAGATTTGAAGGGGAGCAACATGGTTGAAAGCTGCCACACAGAGAGACAGAGAAGGGATATACTGACAACAACAAACAAATGACATTAAATTTGGAATACAGTCATTTAATATTGGTCGGTTTCACTGATGAAGAGACCAATTGCGATTGCAGGATATGAGACTGAATTTGGAAAAACAGAAGCAAAGTCTTCAATCATTTCTTTATAACCAGCTGAAACTACCAAGGATCTCCCATTTTAGTGAAAAGAAGAGCTGGATAATTCAGAATTCAGAAACTACTAATTCAGCCTTAATGTCTCCCAACTGTTTTCACATTTCATTCATCTTTTTTTGTATTCTCCCTTTACCTAACAGATCCCTTTTCTTTTGTCCCCATTCCTTTTACCTATTCAGGGGTACTAAAAAGGGAGCCCACTACATATACTGGAATAAAGAGGGAAAAGTCAGAAATAACTAAACCATTGAGTATACCTGAGTGTATAGCAGTACTCTTGTATACCACTAGCTGGTGCTTTAAACACCTCCTTAAGTAAAGTCTCAATGCTGGATAACATGGAATGTCAATGAGTAGAATCTATCAATGTATAACAAAGTGAGGTTATTAGTGACCACAATTTCTAGCAGATCTAGCCTAACAATACTCTTAAAAGAAAGACATTTTTAGATCTTAGGAATGTTTTAGTCTTCACTAAAGTAGTAAAATTAGGAAAAAGTCATACTTCTCATACACTAAAAACAGTATTTTTTTTATGGCTAAACATTCATTTGAAATCTCTGCTCATTTATTTCACTCCAGGAAAAACTAGTACCCCATCATATAATATTCCCTAGACAGCAAAAAGACTTCAAGTGAAAAAAAATTTTTTATATTAACAATAGATATATAAATCAATTTTGGATTATGTCAAAAACCTTTTCTGCATTTATTGATATTATTTTATGATTTTTGCTGTTTTTATTATTGGTATGATCAATTATGCTTACAGTTTTCCTAATATTGAACTAGTCACGCATTCCATCCTGGTAATAGTTTATAATCTTTGTGATATACTGCCATAATCTCCTTGCTAGCATATTATTTAAAATTTTCACATCAATATTTATTAGGGAAATTGGCCTATAGCTTATGGTATAAAAAAGGATGCATTCAGTATTTCCGCTAATTGATGTGCCCTAACACTAATATACTTTACTATTTTTCTCCTATAACTCTTTAATTTCTTTGAGGATTTAAATGTTATGCCATTTGGAGCATTATTAATACTAATTCATTGTCTATGGTACTTATAGCAAGATACTTTCTCTGATTATCTCTTTTAATTAGACTCACTTTGGCTTTTTGTCTGAGATCCCACCCCTGCCTTTTTTTAATGTGAACTTTACAAATAAAGCATAATAGATTCTGCTCCAATCCCTTATTTTAACACTGTTTCAAGTGTTTCCAGTAAACAACACAGTGTTGGATTCTGGTTTCTAATCCATTCTGCAATTTGCTTCCATTTTATTTGAGTCTATCCCATCCACATTCTCAGTTATGATTGCTGTGTATTTCCATCCATACTCTATTCTTATAGATTTTTTTCTCTTTTTCACTCTGCTACTTTCTCAAAAAAGTCTATTTTGCTTCTGACCACTGCTGCCCTCAATCGAACATCCCTCTTTTATCACTCCCCACTTTTCTTTGCCTCTTCCTCTCCTATATTCTTATCAGGTAAAGGTGTAGGTGGATGGGTGTCTGTTCTGTTATCCCTTTTCCCCTTCTCCCAATGCATCCCACTTTCTCACCTTTCCATCCTTCTTTTGACATCATCCCAACATAACAGATTCACACTCATGCCCTCTAAGCTGACTTTTTTCTAATTGCCCTAATGGTAATAATGTTCTTAATGGTTACTTGTATCTTCTGCCCATATGACTACGTAAATAGTTTAATCTTGGTAAATCCTTTATGATTTCTTTTTCATGGTTACCTTTCATTGCTCCTCTTGAGATTTTGTGTTTGAATGACAAACTTTCTATTTGGCTGTGGTCCTGTCATCAGGAATGTTTAAAACTTCTCTATTTTATTAAATATCCATTTGTTTCCCTGAAAAGATTATATTCAAATTTGCTGAGTAGATTATTCATAGTTGCAATCCTACCTCCTTTGCCTTCCAAAAAACTAACATTCCAAGTAATTTTCTCCTCTGAAGTGGTAGATACTAAATCTTCATAGTCTATGCCTCTATATAGTTGAATCCTTTCCTTCTGGCTACCTGAAATATTTTCTCCTTGAGCTAGAAGCTCTGGATTTTGGTTATAATATTCCCAGGAGTTTTCATTTTAGGATTTCCAGATGGAAATCAGTGCATTTCTTCAATTTCTACTTTGTCCTCTGATTCTATAATATCTGGATATTATTCCTTAACAATTTCATGAAATATGATGTCGAAGCTCTTTATTTGACCTTGACCTTTAGGTAGTCTAATAATAAATTCTTTTTCAATCTATTTTCTTTTCTTTTTTTTTTTAAGGTTTTTGCAAGGCAAATGGGGTTAAGTGGCTTGCCCAAGGCCACACAGCTAGGTAATTAGTAAGTGTCTGAGACCGGATTTGAACCCAGGCACTCCTGACTACGCCACCTAGCCGCCCTTTCAATCTATTTTCTAGGTCACTTATTTTTCTGTTGAAATAGGTCACATGGGGCAGCTAGGTGGTGCAGTGGATAGAGCACCGGCCTTGGGAGTCAGGAGTACCCGAGTTCAAATCTGGCCTCAGACACTTAATAATTACCTAGCTGTGTGGCCTTGGGCAAGCCATTTAACTCCACTGCCTTGCAAAAACTAAAAAAAAGGAAAAGAAAAAGAAAAAAATAGGTCACATTTTCTTCAATTATTTCACTATTTTGATTTATTGCTTCTTTTTTTTTTTAGTTTTTTTTGCAAGGCAAATGGGGTTAAGTGGTTTTCCCAAGGCCACACAGCTAGGTAATTATTAAGTGTCTGAGGCCAGATTTGAACTCGGGTACTCCTGACTCCAGGGCCAGTGCTCTATCCACTACGCCACCTAGTCACTCCCTTTTATTGCTTCTTGATGGTTCTAAAATGTTAATTGAAATTTTATTTTATTTTTCCAATTACATGATACAGTAGTTTCTCAACATTCATCCATTTTCAAATTTATGAGTATTGTATTTTTCTACTACCCTTTCTTCCCTCCCCCTCTCCATGGTGACAGTCTGGTAAAAGTTGTACATGTACATTTATGTTTAACATATTTTCATATTAGTCATTCTGTGCAAAAGGACTAAGGGGAAAGAAAGAAAACCATGAAATAGGAGGGAAAAAAATTTAAGTTTTTAAAAAGAAAACATACTGTGCATTCATATTCTGTGCTTTTTTTTCCTCTGGTATTGAACATAGAAGTCTCTCAGGGTTGTCCTTGATCTCTGAACTGCAGAGAAGAGCCATATCCATCACAGCTGATCATCTCACAATGTCATTATGTGTAAAATGCTCTCTTGATTCTACTCCCTTCACTCAATATCAGTTCATTAATTTTTACCATGCATCTCTAAAGTCTGTCCGCTATGAGTTCTAAAACAACAGCATTCCATAACATTCATATACCAAAACTTATTCAACCATTCTCCAATTGATGTGCATTCCCTCAATTTCCAATTCTTTGCCACTACAAAAAAAGCTGCTATAAATATTTTTGAACATGTGAGGTTTTCCCCGGTTTTTTTAAAATGTCTTTTGGATATAGGCTTAGTATTCGGTACTGCTAGGTCAAAGGATATAAGCAATTTTATTGCTCTTTGTATATAGTCCCAGATCATTCTTCAGAATGGCTAGTTCAGTTCATAACTCCACCAACCCAGTGCATTAATGTTCCAATTTTTCCACATCCTCTCCAACATTTTTCATTTTCCTTTTTTGTCATTTTAGCCAATCTGATATGTGTGAGGCAGTAACTCATAATTGTTTTAATTTGCAGTTCTCTAAACAGTGATTTTTTTTGTGTATAACTATAAATTTAATTTCTTCATCTGAAAACTACCTGTTCATGATGATTTTAATTTTTGAGGAATTATTTTCTTTAGTCTGGTTTTAT
The DNA here is from genome assembly GCF_037893015.1 of Macrotis lagotis. Lineage (NCBI taxonomy): Eukaryota > Metazoa > Chordata > Mammalia > Peramelemorphia > Peramelidae > Macrotis > Macrotis lagotis. Next base: position 205,241,181 of record NC_133664.1, on the reverse strand, counting down.
AGTTCTTTTCACAATTGGCTAATTTTGAGTTTTATGTAGTTACTTTCTTTAGTATTTTTTGTGCCTTTTTTTAAAGCAAGCTGTTAATTCTCTTCATCATTTCAATGCATAACTCTTGCTTCTTTTCACAATTATCCTTCTATTGCTCTTATTTGAGTTTTTAAAATTATTTTTTCCTCCTTTAAAAAATAAAAAATATAAAGCCTTTCTTTATCTCTTCTAGAAAGTCTTTGGCCTTCTATAGAATTTGTAGATTTTTCAAATCATTGTTTATCTTGAGCTTCTCTGTCACCATAAGCATTTTATGGGCATGTTCTTTTGTTGTTTGCTCATTTTTCCAAATTCTTTCTTGACTTTGGGCTTTATATTAAAGTTGGACTCCACTCACCTCTGGGAGGGATAACTAGGTTGAGCTTTTGCCTTTTATGTGCTTCTGCTTTCAAATTCAGTGTGAGAATCTCTGGCTCTTTGATGCTTCCGAAGTTGTATGATCCCGGTTGATCAAGGCATTCCAGGTCTGTGCTCTGTTCCTTACCCAGGAAAAGTCCTATTCCCTTATGACCTAGCCCTGGAACTTCAATCCAGAACTGTATTACTGGTGACAGAGAAAGATGCCAAGTGGTACTACTCTTACTACTAACAAAGAAGTTCAGGGGGTCTCTTTCTTGACCAGGTATTCAGTCCTTTATCATCAGGGGCACTGCTACTGCCCCACATCCTACAATAGGTGCTGCTTCCAGTAAGCCCCTACCCAATGTCCACGAAGTTCTCTTCCTATCTTCCTAAAGCTGCCCAGAGCTAGAAAAATTGATTCATGACTTTTTCTCTGCTTTTTTATTTACTCACTGAAAATTCTATTTGATGGTTTGGAGAATAGGCAGTTGTGACCTTTAAATCTACCAGATTAACACTGCTGTACCAGGTTTCCAAAAGGTGGTTAATAACAACAAAGGACATAAAGAATCTAGAGACAGCTACCTCTTATCCTTTAGGATGAAAATATATTGGTGAGAACAGAAACCAATTTGCAAAATATTAAGAGTTAATGGTAAAGCCATGATTGTCGAAGAAAGACAGTAAAAAGTAAAATAGAAATTACTTGAAAGCATTAAATCAGACTACTTCATGTGAGTAGTCTGAACTTTTAAAGATATGAGACTATACAGAGAGGGAAAAACTGATGAGCAAAGAAGAGGAAAATAATGAGCATGAAAGCTAGATAGTTCACTATTTAGTTTTACAACAATTTAAATAAAACTAATCCGTGAAATAGTCTGAACCAGACGAGGATTTATTAAGAATTGAGAGGGAAAAAAAGGAAGGATCAAATCAAATATTCAACATCTATTAAATATCTAAGTTACAGACACAGTGCTGGCTAGACATACAATATCAGATCAGTCCTTGATCTCTAAGAGTATCAAAAACTGGTAAGTAGATAAGTAAAGAAAGTAATTTCAGGTTGAGTGAGAGACAAACTAGAAGTTGAGAGATTCAGGAAAGGCTTTACAGAGTAGAAGGCACTTGAGCTAGACTTTGAAAGAAATTAGGGATTCTAAAAAGTGGAGCTGAAGAAGTGTATTTCAAATACATGCCAGACAACTTGTGCAAAGGCAGTAACACAAGACATGGAATATTGTGTATGAATAATAATAAAATAGGTCAGTTTGATTGGAATTTAGCATTCATGAAGATGAGTAAAATAAAATAAACTTGGAAATAGTAAAAGATTTTAAATTTACATTGTAATTGCAATTTGTAAAAGACCTGAAATGTCAAAGAAGTTTTTGTGTTTTATTTTTTTAACAAGGCAGTGGGGTTAAGTGATTTGCCACTGCACCACCTAGCTGCCCCCTTGACTTTGACTATATCCTAAGGCTTTTTCTAGGGCCCTCTTCTTTCACTATAACTTTTGTGTGTGTGGGGGGGGAGGGGGGTATTAACATGAATAGATTGAGCTATGGTCTTTATGTGTATTGGTCCCAGGAAACCTGTCTTTTCTTCCTGAGTGCCAAACCTTCATCACTTTATGTCTGTTCAGCATTCCCAACTAGATGTCCCAAATGTAGAATTTTTAAAACATAAGTCATCACCCCCCCCCCATACCCTTCTTTATAATTTGTTTATGTATTTTCAGAACTCGGTTTGGTATGTCAGTTTCACAGCATTCATGGCCATCTCTTTTTCTTATACATTTTCTTATCACTTTTTGACTAAATTGTAAAAGCCTCCTTCTTCCTTGTTCTACCTACCTCTCGTTTCATTCCTCACCAGTCCAACTTCCACATAGCTACAAAATTGAGGAACAGGTCTGACCATGTCACTTTTCTGCTGCAAAACTTCTAGTGCCTATTTACCTTTAAAATAAAACACAAGGGGGCAGCTTGGTGGCATAGTGTCTAGAGCACTGGTCCTGGAGTCAGGAGGACCTGAGTTCAAATTCGGCCTCAGACACTTATAATTACCTAGCTGTGTGACCTTGGGTAAGCCACTTAACCCATTTCCTTGCATAAACCCCCCCCCCCCCAAAAAAGAAAAGAAAGAACAAAGTCAAGGAATGATACAGAGAAGATAATTTAGCAAAGGACACTGACCAGTAGCCAAACATGTAAGAGAACTATAACACTAGTTTCATGAAAATCCACAGAGAACAAATTATTCATCAAGAAACTAAAAAACTAAAAAGATCAAGAGGAAGGAACATGAGAAATAGCAATTCGATCTGTAAATTATGAATACTGGCAAATTTGAAAAGAGCAGTTTCAGTTGACTGATAGGAAGCTAGATCACGAGAGTTTGGAAAGTAGAGCAGAGGAAGTGAAGGCAATGAAGAAAGTCCTTTCTAGGATTTTGCTAGGAAATGGAGGCATTAAATAGATAATGAGGAAGACTGAATCAAGCTTTTTTTTTTTTAAAGGATGGGGAAGGGGCAGTTAGGTAGTGCAGTGGATAGAGCACCAGCCTTAGAATCAGGAGGAACTAAGTTCAAATCCAATCTCAGACACATAGCTGTGTGTCCTTGGGCAAGTCACTTAAACCCACTGCCTTGCCCCCCCCAAAAAAAACTTAAAAAAAAGTATGGGAAGAATTGAGCATATTTCTATGTAAAAGGGGGAAAAAAGTAGCTAGGGAGAGAATGAAAATAAGAGGGTTAATAGCTGCAAGTGTTTGCTAAAGACAATGGGAGACATTAGGATTAAGGCAATAGGAGGGGCTTGAAATACACTTCTTTAGCTCCACTTTTTAGAATCCCTAATTGATCTTGGCAAAAAGAAGGGTCATCTTTTAATCACAGACTGAAGGAAGAAGAAAGTGGGGGATGATAACAAGTGACCCTGAGATGTACAATAGGGGAAAAGAGAGAGCTCAAAACAAGTGATATCAATTTTCCCAGTGGATTATAAAATGAAGTATTCTGCCCAGAAGGATAGGGCAAAGAGTAGTAGTCAGGTAGGCTTTAGAATAAAACTGCAAGGAATGTAAAAGAGGGTCAGTTAGGGAAAAATAAAGGTATTTAGACTCCAATTGAGTTTATGAAACAGAATTGTATAGTTCTGTCATTCAGCATGGGTAAATGATTTGCTCTATATATAAATATTTAAGTAAAAGCAGAGTAAGTAGATGGTATGGTTTAACTTTGTTTTGCTTTAATTAAACAAGTAAATAAAAACAAAATTCAGTCTCTTGTGGAAATAGATGAGAAGTAGAAAAGCTCTTTTACACCTATGAGGGAACCTCACCCTGAGAATATAAATAATAAATAACTGGATTAGGGCACAAACACCATTCCCACATTAAGACCTAAGTTAGACTCATCTTTACTGAGAAAATGAGTGAAGTTTACTTAAGATGTGTCATATTTATTCTGAATAAGTGTAATTAAATTTAATTGGACAAAACAAAATTAAGCCCAAGTAACCCACCTAAAATATCAAAATCTAGTATCAGAAGACTGCAATAGCTTCTCTTTTTTTTTTAAGGTTTTTGCAAGGCAAACAGGGTTAAGTGGCTTGCCCAAGGCCACACCGCTAGGTAATTATTAAGTGCCCGAGACTGGATTTGAACCCAGGTACTCCTGACTCCAGGGCCAGTGCTTTATCTATTACGCCACCTGGCCGCCCCAATAGCTTCTCTATTGCAAAAGACCTTGGTATTCTTCACTACCCCATATTTATCTTAAGTCTGCTCAATTTCAGAATAAACCAGGTTCAAACTTTTTTCAGGCAAAAGAGGAGGGAGGGAAGGGGGCAAGCGGGGGGAGTCCTATTAACTTTGGAAAGGTGACTTAAAACTGAATACCTAAATAATGCCAGAGAGCAAGCCAAGTCACATATATGTGATATATAGTTTAGCAAAGCCAAGCTACCACTAAAATGGCAATTCAAAATATATTGTCCATTGTTCCAATAAAAACTTTAAAAGTAAGGTCAGATAGCCCTGCACTATAGTATGAGAACCTATAAACAACAAATGTTAAGATAAACTCTTTCTCAAATGTTAGGATAAACTCAAAAAAAAAAATTCAAAAAGCAGCACCACAAAGTCTTTTTGCTAAAAACTGAAATAGGGGAGGCTAGGTGGCATAGTGGATAAAGCACCGGCCTTGGAGTCAGGAGTACCTGGGTTCAAATCCAGTCTCAGACACTTAATAATTAGCTAGCTGTGTGACCTTGGGTAAGCCACTTAACCCCGTTTGCCTTGCAAAAAAACCCCCCACAAACCTAAAAACAAACCCCTAAAAACTGAAATAAAAATTATTGTTCACCTTGGAAACTCTTTGAGCAGACTTAGCCAATTTCACCTTTGGCTACAAGAATCACTTATCACTGCCAAACATTACAAACATGTAAATAAATACAATCCCTTCCCTGTCCCATTCCATGATCTTTCCAGCAAATCCCCATTCCTTGTTAAAGGTCTGAGGTTTTTTTTGAGTTGGAGGGGTAAAAATCCCTCACATAACCTGTCAAAGGCTCACCCTTACATCCTAAAGGAGGCCAAGAAGACTCAAAATAGATTTCCATGAATGTGAAAGATTAAGAATGATACTGAGATGAACAGAGGAAAAAGAAGATAGTAGTACTGGTTTCTACTCATCTCCTCCTTATTCAGATATCCAGAATCTCCATATAAAAAAAAAAAACATGACTCTCTATAAGAAATTATGCATTCTCTGGAACTGTCAAAGTATGGGGGGATAGAAGAGCAAATTAAATAAATGATAATTATGGCTATTTAATTACACTAAAACTTAAAATCATTTTTCTTCTCATAGTCTCAGTTTTTACCTATCTTAAATTGTCTTCTTTGCTCACTCCTCTTCTTTTCCTTATCTGAAAAATTAAGGACCTGGCCGAGGACTCTATCCTAGGCCTTCTATTTTTCTTTCACTACAGCATTAGCATTTGGGTCACTAATTCGTTTGATCAAGGGAAGCCACCTGCTACCCTTGTAGGAACTTGAAATATTACTGTGCAGAACGTAGGTAAATTAAGTACTTTTAAAAGGTTTTGAAAAAGGGCCCAAATCAAACAGTAATATTATTCTAAGCAAATTTCTTTTTTTTATTTTTATTATAGAAATCACTCTGAATAAGAGAGGAAGGAAAGATATTTTGGGATATGAAGGTGATATAAAAACCAAAGATATCAATAAATTCTTTTATTCTAAGTTAGTTAACTAAAACAGCATCACAGTTAAATTTAAAGTTTTTGTCTCTAAGTCCCTATGCAACATAAAAGCATCCATGCAAACAAATTCAATTGACATGAAAATCTGAAGCATTTACTGAAAATTATATCAGTCCTATATCATTCTTTACTTAAAAAGAAAAATCTTCCCATGAAAACATAGCTATTTATGTTGGAAAACAGCAAAAGCAGATAGTTCATCTCAAAAAGATCCTAATTTCTTTAAATGCTGTCACAAAATAATAAAAAATAGGCCTGCTACAAAAAAATATATTATCATTATCTGAAGAGAGATTAAAGTGATCCAGCACCATAAGAGATCTACTTCTATGAAACGATATCCTTACCATCTTTGCAGGTTTTCCCATTCTCAAGGAGTTTCACTCCAGTTGGGCAGGCACACTGATAAAAAGGCTTGACTGGAGACATCAGACATAAATGGGAGCAACCACCATTATCAGTTCCACATGGGTTGGTAGCTGTCAAATACAAATCACACAGATTAACACCAATGATCAAGAATAATCCTTTGTCATTAGATAGATAAAAATAACATCATTATGTAAATAATTATGACAAATAAACAAAAATTATTGCCAAATGTCACCTAATTGACCCTCTATTGAGCCATCTACAAGGAAAAGAATTAAGAAAGTTTTTCTTAAGCACAGACTTTGAGCTCAGTACTATGAAAAATACAAGAAAAACAGAAGATATGGTAAAAAAAAAGTTAACAAAAAACAACACAGATAAAACAAATATCAAATACCTGGTAGAATGGAACTGCAAAGTTATAGATTATGGAGGAAATAATCAGGAGGGCATCACCAAAAAGATGAACTGAGTCTTAAAAGATAAGCTAAGTATTAGTTGAAGAGGAAGTAATGAGAAAGAAAACTTCAGACAAGAAATAGCATGAAATAAAGCATGGAGGTAGCAGTTTGGGTGGTATAACAAGGAAATTAGCCTGACATATACTGAGGAATAGTAAAGGAATGTTAATTGATAAGACAGGCTTTTTAAAAAATTTTATTTATTTAAGGCAATGGGGTTAAGTGACTTGCCCAAGGTCACACAGCAAAGGCAATTAGGCAATTATTAAACGTCTGAAGTCATATTTGAACTCAGGTCCTCCTGACTCCAGTGCTCTATCCACTGTGGCATCTAGCTGCCCCAAGATTTCAAAAGCGGAATAATATACTAATACCATTTCCAGAAAGATCATTTGGGTCATATGAAATGAAAATGGGGGCAAGGCTGGAAGCAGGGAGATCAATAGGATGCTGGAGAAATTCAGGTATGAAATGATGAGAAATAGAACAATGTAGTGATAGTGAAAATATGGGAGACAAAAGATATTTATAAAGAAAACCAAAGGATTTGGTTGCTGAATGACAGGAATTAGAGGATGGATTTTAGGTTTTTGCAAGGCAAACGGGGTTAAGTGGCTTGCCCAAGGCCACACAGCTAGGTAATTATTAAGAGCCTGAGACGGGATTTGAACCCAGGTACTCCTGACTGCAGGGCCGGTGCTTTATCCACTACACCACCTAGCCGCCCCAGAGGATGGATTTCAAAGTTCTCAAAGCAGAAAGAAAGCAAGGGTGATGTCATTAAGAGACAAGATGGCAGAGGTATGGTGAACATTGGGTTACAAATCTCCTGAGTGCTAAAGAAACTTAACCAAAATGTAAGTAGGATATATTTTGCAAAATAAATAAATCCAATAGAACAAAGATAATGTTAATATTAGAAGGTTTTCTAAGTCAATATGCAGCTCATTTTAGTGGTTCATGTCTATGTCAGTTTGACACCACTGAACTAAGACATATCTTGTACCCTTTCTACTACTTCTCACAAAAGACAGACATTGCATCAGCTCCCAATTAAAGTTTAAAAATATGACTCACTTACCATTTGGCTGCCTCTGTTGGCTAAAAGCATGTATATCCATGGGAGAGAAGATGTTAGAATGGACTTCACGCAATCCCTCCCCAGAATACTTATTACAAGCCAAGATGGAATGTGTGTTCCAATCAGTCCAGTATAATGTGTCTTCAAACAATGTCAAGGCAAAGGGATGTGGAAGGGAACCTCTAACCACTGCCTGTCTATTAAGATAAAAAAAAAATAATGGTTTAAACTTATTTTATCAACATTTACTGTAATACAACCACTCACCAAAATGACCTCCTTATTAAACTCCTAGGGCAAAAGTAACAGAGTTGATATAAAACAAAAGACATATCTTTAGTCTACCTACTAAATATGTATATATATAGTTTAAAATCTACAAGATAATAAAAAGACATTTTCATGAAAACATGCTTTATATAGATAAAAAAATGAAGAGATTCAAATAAGAGTTTCACCCAAGAACTAGGAAATAGGTATAGTCCTACTCCACAAGAGCTCTAGAAATCCCAAACTGCTTTGAACCAGACAATGGAAGCAAATGGCACCAGATTCACCAATTGCAGGGATATAAAGAGGAGGTCCATGGAATCACTCTTTGAATCTATTCTTCTGGGAGTTAGTATAATATAGTTCTCCCTACTACCCTCTATCCTTTTACCTGAAGCAAATTCCTTCTGAAAAGAATAAAAGAGATCACTGGTTTGGCCATTAGAAAGCTATCTCTTTGAGAATGAGGATTGTTTTATTATTTGTAATTATATTAAAGGTACTGAGTAAAAAGTGCTTGAAATGATTAATAAATTCCTACAGAATGACTAATTGAGTGTTGTGGGTCCCACTGAAAACTAGTTCAATCAGTAATATGTCTCTCCTCTAGTATTAGACAAGAGTTAAGGGTTTTATGTCATAGGCATCATTAGCAGCTGAAGGACTCCTCAGAATAATGATTTAAGACACAAAAAATAAAATAAATAGGATAACAAAGGAAATCAATTACATTGAGAGTTTTAAAAATTCATTCTATTTAACTCAGGTAGCTTTAATGTTAAGTTTAGACCTTTAGAAGATTAATGAATGAAAAAAATGGCCAAGCTTTACAAAACAGGCAAAAAAATTGTAAAGAAATTAGATGTCAAATAACAAGAGAAAAGGCTATTATTCTGCATTCAAAAGCATAAAAAATTAAGAATAAAGGAAATCTGAAAACTGTTACAAAGTAATAAAGTTATAAAGGTGAATATAGCAATAAACATGTACATTGCCTACAATCATGTAAAGGAAGGCAAAAATAAATAGCAACAAAACTCGGGTTAAATGCAATGAATGCTGGAAGTAAAAACGTATTAAACTCAAAAAACATTGCTTTTTTAAAAAAATAACTTTTTGCTGCTGTTTTGCTTAATCATTTTAGGGTTTAGCTTTTTTTTTTTTTAAAGAAATTTAAGGGGCAGCTAGGCACACTGGATGGAGCACCAACCCTACAGTCAAGAGAGCCCGTGTTTAAATTCTGCCTCAGATATTCAGAAAGTGAGACTGGTGACTTTGCTCTCTAATTTAAATTCAATTCACTTGCATGTCATGGCATTGCCTCCCTGATGTCATGGTCCTCAAAAACAATTTGTGGTCAACATATTTAAGCTTCAGATTTAGTATCTAATCTTCCAGTGAACAGCCCAAATTAATTCCTTTAAGTATTGTCTTATATGACCTTGCTGACAAGAGACTCTCAAAAATCTTTTTTGGGGGGCGACTAGATGGTACAGTGGATAGAGCACCAGCCCTGGAGTCAAGAGTACCTGAGTTCAAATGTGGCCTCAGACACTTAATAATTACCTAGCTGTGTGGCCTTGGGCAAGCCACTTAACCCCATTGCCTTGCAAAAACTAAAAAAAAAAAAAAATCTTTTTTCCAGCACCACAATTTGAAAGTGTCAATTCTATGTTGCTGGGCTTTCCTTATAGTTCAATTCTCAAGCCATACATTGCTACTGGAAAAACCATAGCTTTGACTATAAGAAACTTTATTAGCTAGATAATATCTCTACTCTTTAGCATGCTTTCCATATTTGACCTAATTTTCATTCCAAAGAGTCAGTCTTTTAATCTCATGGCTTCAATCACCCTTTGCAATGATTTCTGAGCCTAAGGATATAAATTCTGACACTGCTATCATTTCTTCTCTATCTATTTGCCAACAAGTGATGAGACTAGTTGCTAAGATCTTAGTTTTCTGAAGTTAAGCTTCAAGTCAGTTTTTGTACTCTCCTCTTTCACCCTCAACAGGAGGCTTCTTCTTCACTTCCTGTCATCAGAGGGGGTACTGTCTACATATTTGAGAATACTGATATTTCTCCAGGAAACCTTAATTCTGTCTTTTGATCCATCTGGCCTGGCATTTCTCACATGATTTACTCTGCATGTAAGTTAAATAAATAAGGGGACAATACAAAATTTTGAGGTACACCTTTCCCAATCTTAAACCAAACAGTTATTCCATGTTTGGTTCTAACTTGCTTCTTGACCTGCACACAGGTTCCCTGGCCTCAGCTAAGAATATCTAGTACTCCCATCCCTTTTGAGGACAAGTCACATTTTATTGTGATCCACATAGTCAAAGGTTTAGTGTAGTCAATGAAGTGGAAGTTGATACTTTTCTGGAACTCTTCTGCTTTCTCCATAATCCAGCAAACAACCTGTCTATTTTTCTGATAACTCTTGGTTCACACATTGTCAAACCCTAGCATGCAAACTTTTTTTTTAGTTGTTTCTGTTTTGTTTTTTTTGTTTTTTGTTTGCAATGCAATGGGGTTAAGTGGCTTGCCCAAGGCCACACAGCTAAGTAATTATTAAGTGTCTGAGGTCAGATATGAACTCAGGTACTCCTGACTCCAGGGCCAGTGCTCTATCCACTGCGCCACCTAGCTGCCCCTAGCTTACAAACTCTTAAACATAGCCTTGATGGTATGTGAAATGAGCACAATTTATTCAGTAATCTGAATTCTTTGGCACTGATCTTTAGAACTGAGACATGATCTGATCTTTTCCAACCCTGTAGCTGCTGTTGAGTTTTCCAAATTTATTGGCATATTAAGTGCAACACTTTAAAATTATATCATCTTTTAGGATTTTAACTAGAATTCCATTACCTCTAAAAGCCTAATTATTAGCAATGCTTCCTAAGGCCCACTTAACTTACATAAGTAACCACACTGTCACAATTATCAGACAGATCTTTCTCATAAAGTTCTTTTGTGTATTCTTGTCACCTGTTCTTAAAGTCTTCTTAAATTCTCAAGTTCTTACCATATTTGTCTTTCATCATGTCCATTTTTGCTTGAAAAAATTACATTAAATTTCATAATTTCATAAAAAAAGTAAATTTCTAATTAATGCTTATTAACAAGAGAATAAATTTTTTTTCCTATAATTAATAAGTTTTGATAGACTGAAAGTAAACAGAAAACTTGGGATATTACAGGCTCAAGATTTAGCATGTGATTCATCATTGTCACCCTTGATTCCTTTAATGTACCTTCATTAATCAGATCTGGAATCTATTCTTTCCTCCCTTGGTTGAGTGATCGATTTGGAATTTCTTTCAAGAGCTAATCACTGGTTTATTTTTTTTTTCACTTTGCTCTGGAGTCTAAGATTCTGGGCAGTTTTCATTTATAATTTCATGAACTATAATATCCAGGTGAAGTTTTTGTCATGATTTTCAGATCTCTAGCTGAAATGATAGTTCAAATCAGTTTGTTTTTAATATTATATAGCTTATATTTTCTTGTTTCCCCCCATCTTTTGAATTTATTATTTCTTTTGGTCTTATTGAGTTGTTTTTGGCCTATTTTTAATTTTCACAGTACTTGAGTAAGGATTATCACTATCTGTTCTAATCATTATCATTCTTTCTTCTCTAGCTGTTCAGGCCCAGCAGCCAAGACTAGGTCCTTTTTCTGTAAGAATTATTTGGCCCTGCTTACTGCTGTGGTTCAGGTGTAGGATGCCTGGATGCCACTCAGGACTCCTTCTTTACTGTGGTCAGGGCTCTGAATGGCTCTGCCACTGACATCTTTCTCTTTTCCTGTTACTGGGACTTTCAAGCCATATGAACAATGGCATTATCTTGTACTTACTCCACATATCCAATCTGTTTTCAAAACTTGTGTTTCATTCTTCACAACATCTCCTTCATGTGTGCCTTTCAGCTCAGATACCATTATGCTACAAGTCTTCATCATCTTTTGTTTATTCCATAGCAAAGTCTTCCAATTGGTCTCCCTTTGTCAAGTTTCTCTGCATTTTAATCCATTTAATTGCCAAAATGATTTTCCTGAAATATGGTTCTAATAACATTACAAACTTCACCCTACTCAGTAAGTTCCAGGGGCTCCCTACAAAATTAAATATAACATGCTACTTGGCATTTAAAGTCTTTCATGACCTGGCCCTTTTCTATCTTTCCTTCTTTTTATGCTTTATTTTTCTTCATAAATTCAACAATCTGGTTACACTGACTTACTTGTCCCTCACACTGTGTGTCTCAACCTCATGTTTTGCATTGTCTTGAATGTTTTCTTTCCTTACTTCTGCCTCCTGGATCCCCTCAAGACTCAGTTCAGGAATCTCTATTGTTGTTAGTGTCTTCTGAGATTACCCTCAATCAATCAATTATAAACATATATTAATTTTTTATCTTGTGGTAGGCATTGCATGAAGTATGCTGGGGATACAAAAAGAGGCAGATGACAGTTCTCTGCCCTCAAAGACATCAATTTAGTTGGGGACATAAAAAATACATACAAAACAAGCTACATACAAGAAAACAGAAAATAATTAACAGGGGTAGAGCACTAAAATTAAGATGAGCTGAAAGGTTTCCTGTAGAAGAAAAGTTTTAGTTGGGACTGAAAGGAAGCCAGGGAGGTCAGTAGGCAAAGATGAAGAGCCTTCCAGGCAGATGAGCCATTAACATCAGGAGGAGAAAGTTTCAGTGGCAGAGCTATCCAGAGCCTGGACTTGAACCCCAGCACGACAGCAGTGCAACTCTTACAGAAAGAAGGATCTAAACTTGGCCAGCCCTGGAGCTAAGACCTGGAATGTTTTATTCACTGAATAGCCTGGGGATCAATTTAACTAAATCAAAGCAAATAAGGTGTAAGATAGGAAACTGAATAGAAAATGGACTGGAATGGGAAGAGACATGAGGTAGGCAGACCCACCAGCAGTGAGGTAATGAGGGCATACACCATTGTGATGGTAATGTCAGAAGAGAACAGGGGACATATATGAAGCAGACAGTTCTGAGCAAGATTAGAAATAGGTGGCTGAAAGAAAATGAGGAGTAGAGGATGACTCTGAGATTGTAAATCTGAGAGACTGTGAGGATAATGCTTTTACAGTAATAGGGATTCCATCTACCTCTTATATAGTTATTAATAAGACTGTCCCATTAGAATGTGAACACTCTGAGGGCAAGGACTATGGAATTTTTTTTGCCTTTTCTAATATCACCAATGGGCAGTACAGTGTCTCACTGTGTGTGTGTGTGTGTGTGTCTGTGTGTGTGTGTGTGTGTGTGTGTATGTGTAAAAATGCTTGTTGATTATGTGAGATGACAAAATCAAGATGTGGCCATATCTGAGTGTAACTGAAGTAAAATGGAACAATAGGTCTTAGAAACTGAGTAGATTGAAAGATTGGAAAGACAGAGTATTTAAAAGGATGTCTATATATATATATATATTAAAATATCTTAGTATAAGAGAAAGATTGGGGTGGGGAAGAGAAATTTTGAGTTAAGACACTGAACTAAAAAAAATAAATTTAAAGATGCTGGTCTGTATCCATATAATTTTATTAATCTATCCTCTTCAATATGGCAAAAAAATAAAATCAGTAATATTTAAATCAATACCTGAAAAACTTCCATCACCTACAATTGTTACTAATAATCTCAGGGTCTAAGATTTAGGACTAGAACGAACTCTAGAGATCATTTAATCCATCTTTCTCATTTTTCAGATTAGATATTTTGTTACCTGAAAGGTCAAATGACTTGGTAATTAAACTGAGTTAGGATATGATTACACGTCTTCTGACTACAAATTCAGTTGTTCATCCATTCCACCTTATTGTAACAAAAAACTTTTATTCATTAAACTTGTATATTCATTACACTTTTAACCCTTAGCTGTTACTCACATCCTTATAAGCCTGCACGTCGATTGTCATCAATAATGAGCTTTTACCACCTTCAATCCTAACTGTAACTTAACTTCCCATAGCCTTACTTGTCTCAGCTTTAAATGGAAAAGATAATTCCTGCAGTAGCTAAACATAAGGCTTTTGTGAGACTAAAATGAAAAAAAGTGATGCAAAGCAATACAAAATTCACAGTGCTATTTAAATGAAAATTTTAACAATACTAATGTAAATGTAAGACAAAAGGGAAATGAGACAAAGGATAGGTTACTAAAGCAGTTCATCTTTCCCAAAAGCTACAGAGACTGGGGGGGGGGGGGGTCCAATTCCCATTAATCTCTGTAGTTTTAGGGATACCCCGAACCCTGACACTCCACTTCCCAATAAAGAAAAAAATCAAAAGTTAATGCTTACTTTCTTTAAAGTTTCCCAAAGCATACTTTCTCCCCTCCAAGTTTTCCTATCCTTGCTTCTTTGATTGATTTTAGAGTTAAAAAACAAAAACAAGTATTCCAATATTTGGAAAAAACAAAGATTCTTACCGATTAGTTCCATCCAGATTTGATTTGTGGATAAAATTAAGTTTTGCATCTGCCCAATAAAGTTTTTCTTCCTCATAATCCAAGGTTAATCCATTTGGCCAATAAATGTCTGTGTTTATTATAATGTAACGACTTGATCCATCCATTCCAGCACGTTCTATCTTTGGAACTTCTCCCCAATCAGTCCAATACATGAATCTAAAATTATAGATAGAAGTAAACACTGATACAGTTGACAAATAGCAATTTCAATATCCTCCAGATAAATTTCCTAAGTTTTATTATGTGTAAAATTGTATTCTCTAGGTACATACTTCATGAAGAATTCCTAGAACTATCAATATCAAAACTTTCAGAAAACGCAGAAATGCATTTAGAATTAGAAAGAAATGTGGTGCCTGAGCCAAGTTTGAATTCTAAAATGCTACCTTGAAGAGTTGGGCTAATTTTCATTAGCATAACATAATGTTTCTTCACAGGCAAAGATGGAAGTACTGAAGTATTAGAAATATTCAGGCAGTATATGAATATCACAATTTCTCCATTATTTAAGTTCCTTATTGAAAACTGTCAAGTAATGAGTCTAAGGACAAAATATTCTGGCACTCATGATATAGTCCAGGGCCTCTCTGCTCAAGATAGCCAACTCCATGAATATGATTCAGGAATTCAGATGAACAAGCAACAATTCTAATATGACTTATTAATGCCCCAATAATCTGACACCGATTACCTACAACTGTTATTGTTATTATTTGTTCTTCATTCTCCAAGAAGATCATGGCATCAGAGAATTGGATTTGAGTGAGGGAGGTGCTGTGCTAAGTCACCAGCCTCACTTTCTCCTCCAGAGCCATCTGGGTCCAGGGGCCAGAAATGAATTAGGATGACTGGAGAGGGTCCTGGATGTGAGGCAAGCAGGGTTAAGTGACTTGCCCAAGGTCTCACAGCTAGTATTAAGTATCTAAGACTGGATTTGAGTTCAGGTCCTCCAACCCCAGGGCTGTCCAAATCTGCAATTAGAAGTACAGGAAACAAGCATCAGGGCTTGTAGAGACAAATTGGCAAAATAGAGGCTCTGGATGTCAGTACAGCCAACTGCACCAGGGATCAGACCCCAACACTGTGTATGTCAAGACAGCCTCAAAACTAATGAAAAAGAAGGAGCACAAGGAAGTATTGATGTCTTCTGGGGACAGACCGTGATCTAAATATTAAGTGTTACACATTCTGGACAACAGACAAACCAAAGAGTATCATAAGAAGCAGCTGCCAAAAGAATTGAGCAAGCAAAGGCCCAAATCACTGAGCAACTCATTGTATGCACAAAAAAGATATGAATGGATAGACTAACAATTGGAAAGAAAATGGCTGGAAAACCAGTCAAAATAAAGATCTCCACAGAGACCACCTCACTAAGCTAGATAATATGACTCAGGACATGAATGTGGGAAGGAAGCTTGTTCAAACGTTGAAGGCAATACTGAAGTTCAAAGATCAGCCAGAGAAGTAACTAGAAAAAAAGTGAGAAGATTCAATCAATACTTGCAGATGTTAAAATTTAAAGTCACTCTGTTTTACCCTGCAAAATAATCTCCAAATCATTTCATCTTTACCTTTTCCCTTTGCTTGGAGCCGTATTCCATGGCTATTGTTGACCGTTTTCTTCATATGCTTTTAAAAAAATTTTTCCATATTATTTTAATTTCTTTGACAATTCAAACAAAAACGATGTATAAACGACCATAGAAAATGTTCACATTGTACTACTATTAAAAGAAAAGCAAATATCCTCATCTCTGTCATCCAAATGAATGCTAACAAGTTCTTACACCAAACCACTTAGAAATCAATCTAGACTGCTCAACAATCACATAATCTCAGTTAAAGCAAATCATCAACTTTTCCTTTAGGCACAATGAACTGTGAAACAAATTGCTGGCATTGCTCTCTAAGGACTTTCTGGCTTTACCACTTGCCCTACTTCTAGGCAATTCAGTTTCCCAAAATCATCTGACCTACTGATAATCTTAAAATGCCTGCCTGGGTCATGTAATCCGCTCCTCCATGTCTAAACTTGATTCAACTAAGTATTTCTACCCCTAAAAAGGTGGGAAATCATGAGTTAAGCCACCATAGAAAAACATCAAAGTGATGGAAAATGAGTAAAGGAAAAAATACAGGGGAAGTTAGGTGGTGAAATGGATAGAGCACCAGCCCTGGAGTCAGGAGGACCCGAGTTCAAATCCAGTCTCACTTATTACCTAGCTGTGTGAAAATTTCATGTCTTGTACGAAGTTAAAATCAAGTGAAATTCCTTATAAATGGTTTTCACCTTCCTTGACAGGGGCAGATACATTTGAAGAGCATACCAGTCCCATTTCTGTATCTGACTTGAGGCTAATTAGAGGGAAACAATTGCTGGATTTTAATATATTCATGAGACTTGCTGTTGAAGAAGCTTGAAGGATGAGCTTTGTTATGCTTTATCAAATGCTTTTTTGTAATCAACAAAAAACCAGAATTCTTATATTTTCTGCACTTTTTAGATAAGTGTATCTGTCCCAAGAAATACCCGTTTTTCTCCAAAGAAAACTGTTTTCTGACAGTAAATATATTAAGTTTTTTCATTCTTACAATCTTTAAGCTAATATTTCTTGAGTTATTGAATGTTTGCCTTCGTTTTTTAATATGTTCATTTCTTAGTTAAGGCTTTCTAGTTTCTGTTCTAAGCCATCAATTTTACTTTTGATTTGGTTTTGCAATTAATAACTAATTTTATTCCTTTTTCTCTTCATTTATGAACTGACTATATCAAGTTTCAAATATTAAAGAATGTCTTTATTTTGTTTACTCAAAAGACACATGGTTAAGTATTAATAAAGGAGAAGCTATGTGAATGAAAAATACTCTAAGTTCAGACTGACAAGCAATAATCTGGAAGGCCAGGTTACTGAATAATAATTTCAACATGTATTTTTGAGACAGACACTGTAGCTGGATTGTGCAGCAGTACTTTTAAATGATTTTCAAACTTTCAAATGATTTTAAAATTTATCTTTTAAAGACAGAGACATTTGACTCAGATACCAAAATTTAAGGTAGCCTAAAGAATTATGGATAAATTCCTGATAAATGGCAGCACATTTCCAATAATGATAAATGTGAAGAAGTAGCAATGAAAGTTAGCATTTCAAAAGAAGGTAGGCTGTTAATTTGGAGAGAATGAAAGACAAATGGCAGCCTAACTACTGGTCTAATGGTGGGGAGGCACAAGAATTCAATGAAGGAAAAAACTCTTCAAAAGAAGAACAGACCAAATGTAACACCAAGTAAGCAGGTACAAAAATTTACTGAAGAAAATGACTCCAGGGGCAGAGGCCAAGATGGTGAAGAGAAACCAGGAACTTCCTAGGCTCCTAACAGCTTCTGTCAAGAAACAACATTAAAGAACTTCCAGGCAAGATGGCAGAGAGAAGACAGACCCTGTGTAAAAGTCTCCTGATCTTCCCTCATAAATAATATGAAACAAACTGCTTAACAGAAATCCAAACGACAAAATCCAGAAAGAGAAGCAAGGGGAAGAACATCTACCAAGATTTATCTTCTGGGATCATGGTGAACTCTGTCGGGATCACAGGACAGGGTGAGAGGCTGAGAGAGGGACTGGCCTTATCTGCTGCAGGGGCAGGGGCCAATTGGGGGGCAGAGGCATTGGTGGTGGCACTGAATGAGGTTGCTGGCAGGACCAGAGGGTGAGTTCCAGTGCAAGGGAGTTGCAGGCATCAAATCTTGGGCTCCTCTAGTCCAGAGGAACTCAGGGTCCATACCTTCATTTCAGCTGAGGCCTTTTCCCAGAACAAACACTCTCACAGCCCAAGTGAGCAGCAGAGCTCCAGAAGCTGTGTATAGGGAAAGCAATTACCTTGCCCTAGGGCAAAGCCCACCATTGTTCAAACATAAAAGTATTCAGCAGCTTTAATCACCTCCACCAGGCCAAAGGAGAGAGCCTCAAATTAAGGTCAGACACTGGTCTGTCCACATGGAGTTACAAAACCTAATGAGTAAAGGCCTCTAGGGATCCCAATACCAAACCTCAGTGAAGCAGCCCCTCCCCAACACAATGTCTTAGGAAACTGAAGAAAGGCCAGTGGAGGGGGGGGCATAGAAAATTTCCTAGAAGAAAAGACACTAACTCAGAGAGACCTAAAACCTCTGATCTGGTCTCCAGCACAGAAATACTTCCTTGAAAAAAACAGGAAGGAGTTTAAAAATCAATTGGAAAATTTGGGAGAAAAAAATTAACACCTTGCAACAAGAAAACAAATACATGGAAAATACAATTGGAAAAAAAATAAAATGAGACTAATTCTCTCAGATCCTCAATTGGGCATATGCAAAAAGAAAATAGTTCTCTCAAAACCTCAATTGGTCAAATGGAAAATTCTTACAAAAACAGAACTGACCAATTGGAAAAGTTGTTGCAAAAGGTAAATGAAGAAAATTCTTCTTAAAAAAAATGGAGTCTGTGAACTTATTACAAGACAGCAAGAGACTGTTAAAACAAAACCAAAAAATTTGAAAAAAAATGTAAAATACCTCAGCAGCAAAACCACTAACTTCGAGAATAGATCAAGAAGGAACAACTTGAGAATTATTGGTCTTCTTGAAAACACTGAAGAGAAAAAAAGGCGTAACTTATTATTACAGGATTTAGTGATAGAAAACTGCTCTGATATCATGGAACCAGAAGGCAAAATAGTTGTTGAAAGAATACATCGATCCCCTCCAGAAAGAGATCCTAAAATGAAAACACCAAAGAATGTTGTGGTCAAATTCTAGAACTATCAGATAAAAGAGAAAATCCTGCAAGCAGTCAGAAAAAAAAGCAATTTAGATACTAAGGAGCCACAGTAAGGATTACACAAGACTTAGCTGCATCAATATTAAGGGATCGAAGGGCCTCGAATGAGATACTCCAAAGAGCAAGGGAGCTTGGAATGCAGTCAAAAATCCACTACCCAGCAAAGCTGGGCCTTCTCTTCCAGAGGAAAAGATGGACATTTAACAAAATGGGAGACTTCCAACATTTCCTGATGAAAAGACGAGAGCTAAATAGAAAATCTGGACATCAAACAGGTGGCTCAAGCATCACATGAAAAGGTTAAGGGGGGGGGGTAAAGCAAAAAAAAAAAATGCTATGAAATACGATGAAAATGGCCATTCCCCCCCCACCTGAGAGAAAGATTTTCCTAACTCTTGAAAACTGAAACTCTATTAGAGAGAGAATATACTTAGCCAGAAGTGATAGACACTAATAACTTGTCCATGAGACTGCTATCCAATAAGATGAAACTGGCTACTATATCCCTAAGAGAAAGGCTCTAATAACTCTCAAGAATTGTAGCTCTATTAGACAGAATATACTTAAGCAAAAGTGATGAACACTTAATGACTTTTCTGTGACTCAGAATAATTTAAAAACAATACCTCCTTAAAAAGGGGGACAGTAAGGAGATGGGAGGATGGAGGAGACTGAAAAAGGTAAATCTCATTACATTAAGAGATACAAAAGACATATTTTAAGAGGGGAAGAAGGGAGGAGGTGAGAAGCACCAGAATCTTCCTCTCATCAGACCTGCCTTAAAGTTAATTTACACACACACACTCAGTTAAGAAACTTATCTTACCATTCAATTATTAAAAGGGGAAAAGGGGAGGCGGGAACAGGAAGGGGGAGAAAAAGGGGGAGGTTAAGAAACTTATTTTACCTTTCAAGTAGTAAAAGGGGAAAAGCCTAAGAAGGAAGGGAAGAAAGAAGGAGAAAAGGGAAAGGGGAAAGAAAGGGGAAGGGGTGGATATAGGAGGGCAAACACTGAAAGGGGCAGTATTCAGAAACAAAATGCTAGGGAACATTGATAAAGCGAAAAGGGGGAAAAATACAAACAGAAGGAAGATTAGAATGGAGGGCAATAAGGAGTTAGTAAGTTTAACTTGGAATGTCAATGGGATGAACTCTCCCTTAAAACATAAGTGAATAGCAGAGGGAATTAAAAACCAGAATCCTACAATATGCTGCTTACAAGAAACTCATTTGAAGCAGTGAGATACATATAGAGTAAAGATAAAAGGTTGGAGCAAAATATATTTTGCTTCAGCTGAAGTGAAAAAAGCAAGGGTAGGAATACTTATCTCAGACAAAGAAGCTGCAAAAATAGCTTTAAGAGAAATAAGGAAGGAAACTATATCCTTCTAAAAGGTACCATAGACAATAAGGGAATTTCAATACTAAATATGTATGCACCCAATGGGCAAGCATCCAGATTCTTAGAGGAGAATTTGGAAGAGCTACAGGAAGACACAGACAGCAAAACTCTACTATTGGGAGCTCTCAACCTCCAACTCTCAGATTTAGATAAATCTAATCACAAAATAAACAAGGAGGAAGTTAAGATGGTAAATATATTGTTAGAAAACCTAGATTATAATAGACTTATGGAGGAAACTGAATGGGGATAGAAAGGAATATACCTTTTCCTCTGTAGTACATGGCACTTAGACAAAAATTGACTATGTAGTAGGGCATAACAACCTAATGATCAACTGCAGAAAGGTAGAAATAGTGAATACATCTTTCTCACATTATAATGCAATAAAAATCATATGCAACAATGGGCCAGGGAGATATAGAACCAAAACTAATCGGAAACTAAATTACCTCATTTTAAAAAAGGAGTGGATCAAGTAACAAATTATAGAAAGAATTATTTCATCCTAGATAATGAAAATAATGAAACAACAAACCAAAGTCTATGGGATTCACTCAAGGCGGCAATCAGGGAATACAATATATCCTTAAATGCTTACATGAATAAATTCGAGAAATAGGAACTCAATGAACTAAAAATGCAACTAAAAAAATTAGAGAAAGAACAAATTAAAAACCCCCAATTGAATACAAAATTAGAAATTCTAAAAATTAAAAGAGAAATTAATAAAAGCAAGAGAACTATTGAACTGATAAACAAAACCAAGAGTTGATTTTATGAAAAAACAATAAAACTGATAAACCTCTGGTCAATTTGATTAACAAAAATGAAAGAAAACCAAATTGCTAATATCATAAATGAAAAAGGTGAACTCACCATCAATGAGGAAGAAATTAAAGTAATAATTTAGAATTACTTTGTCCAACTCTGTGTCAATAAAATTTACAATCTAAATGAAATGGACAAATATTTACAAAAATATAAGTTGCCCAGGTTAAATGAAGAAGAAATTAAATACCTAAACAATCCTATCTCAGAAAAAGAAATTCAACAAGCCATTACTGAACTCTCCAAGAAAAAAAATCTCCAGGGCCAGATGAATTCACAAGTGAATTCTATCAAATATTTAAGGAACAATTGATCCCAATTCTATATAAACACTTTGGAAAAATAGATGGAGACCAAACTCTGCCTAACTCTTTCTATGACACAAATATGGTGCTGATACCTAAACCAGGAAGAGTTAAAACAGAGAAAGAAAATTATAGACCTATCTCCCTGAAGAATATAGATGCAAAAATATTAAATAAAATCTTAGCAAAATGATTACAAGTTATCACTGGGATAATACATTTTGACCAAGTAGGATTCATCCCAGGGTGGGTTCAATATTAGGAAAACTGTTGGTATAATCAATTATATCAACAACAAACCTATCAGATATTATATGATCATATCAATAGATGCTGAAAAACCTTCTGACAAAATTCAGCACCCATTCCTACTAAAAACACTAGAGTGTAGAAACAAATGGACTATTCCTTAAAATAATTAGCAGTATCTATCTGAAACCACCAACAAGCATTATATTCAATGGGGAGAGGCTAGAGGCATTCCCAATAAGATCAGGGGTGAAGCAAGGATGCCCATTATCACAACTACTATTAAATATCATATTAGAAATGTTAGCTTCAGCAATTAGAGAAGAAAAAGAAATTGAAGGAATTAGAATTGGGAAAGAAGAGATAAAACTCTCACTCTTTGCAGATGACATGATGGTCTACCTAGAGAATCCCAAGAAATCATCGAAAAAACTAATAGAAACAATTAACAAGTTTAGCAAAGTCCCTGGATATAAAACAAACCCATATAGATCCTCAACTTTTCTATACGTGACTAGCAAGATATAGCAAGAAGAGCTAGAAAGAGAAATTCCATTCAAAGTAACCTCAGACAATATAAAATACCTAGAAGTCTACTGGCCAAGGCAGACTCAGAAACTTTTTGAAAACCATTACAAAACACTTCTCACACAAATAAAATCAGATTTAAATAACTGTGCAAACACCAACTGCTCATGGATAGGTAGAGCTAATATAATAAAAATGACAATTCTACCAAAACTAAATTACCTGTTTAGTGCCCCACCAATCAATATTCTAAAAAAAATTACTTTAATGAGTTAGAAAAAGTTGCAAGTAAATTCATATGGAGAAATAAAAAGTCAAAAATTTCAAGAAATTCAATGAAAAAAGTGCAAAAGAAGGTGGCTTAGCCTTACCAAATCTAAAATTATATTATAAAGCATCAGTCATCAAAACTGTCTGGTATTGGCTAAAAAACTGAGTGGTGGACCAGTGGAACAGACAGGTGGAATAGCAGGAAACAATTATAGTAATCTTCTGTTTGATAAACCCCAAAGAGTCCAGCTATTGCAATAAAAACTCTCTCTTCAATAGAAATCATTGGGAAAATTCAAAGTTAGTATGGAAGAAACTTAGATTAGACCAACACTTCACACCCTATACCAAGATGAGATCCAAATGGATACAGGATTTAGACATAAAAAACAATACTATAAGCAAACTAGAAGATCAAGGACTAGCCTACCTGTCAGATCTCTGTGGAAAGGGACCTATTACATAGAGTGAAAGAAGAAAGGTGGTGAGAATTGCTTGTACCTTACTCTCAATGGGTTTGGTTTAAAGAGGGAACAATATTTACACTCAACTGACTTTAGAAATTTATCTTATCCTCCAAGGAATTAGAGTAGAAAGGAAAAGAAAAGGGAGGGGGACTAACAGAAAGGAGAAGAGACTGAGGGAGACAGAAGCAAAACATTGATGAGATAAGGAGGGATAATATAAAAGGAAAGAGAAAAGTAAAACTGAGTAGGAAGATTGGACAGATGAGTAATACAGAGTTAGTAATTTTAACTAACGTGAATGCTAAGAACTCTCCTATAAAATGGAAGCAGACAGTAGAATGGCTTAAAAACCAGACTCCCCCAATATGTTGTTTATAAGAAACATATCTGAAGCAGAGAGATACACACAGAAATAAAGATATACGGCTGGGGTAGAATATATTACACTTCAGCTTAAATAAAAAACTGCATGGGTAGCAATCCTGATCTCAGCAAAGCAAAAGGAAAAACAGATCTAAAAGAAACAGGGAAGGAAAGTACATCTTGCTAAATGGTACCAAATACAGTAAAGTAATATCAATACTAAACATATATGCACCAAGTTGGATAGAATCCAAATTCTTAAAGGAAAAGCTAAATGAGTTACAGGAAGACATAAAAAGCAAAACTATACTAATGGGGGAATCTCAACCCATTCCTCTCAGAATCAGATAAATCTCATCACACAACAAACATGAAGCCAAGGAGGCAAATAGAATTTTTTAAGTTAGATATGGTAGCTCTCTGGAGAAAACTGAATAGGGATAAAAAGGAATATACCTTTTTCTCAGCAGAACGTGGCACCTACACAAAAAAACGATAATGCATTAGGGTATAAAAACATTACAATAAACACAGACTAGCAGAAATAATAAATGTATCTTTCTCAAATCATGATGCAATAAAAATTATGTTAATAATACGTGGAAAGATAGACTAAAATTAATTGGAAACTAAAAAACCTAATTTTAAAGAATGAAGGGATCAAACAACAAATTAAAGAAATAATAATTTCAAGGGGTGGCTAGGTGGCACAGTGGATAGAACACTGGCTCTAGAGGCAAGAGGACCTGAGTTCAAATTCAGCCTCAGACACTTACTAATTACCTAGTCTGTGACCTTGGGCAAGTCACTTAACCCCACTGCCTTGTAAAAACAAAAAAAAGCTAGAAAATTAAAAATTCTTATTTTAATACCAAATTAGAAATTCTGAAAAAATCAAAGGAGAGATTAATAAAATTGAAAGTAAGCAAACAACTGAACTGATAAATAAAATTAAGGCAGTTTTATTAAAAACTACATAAAATAGATAAACCTTTGCTTAATTAAGATTTTTTTTTAAAAAGGAAGAAAACCGAATTAGCAATATCAAATATGAAAAGAATGAATTTACCATCAATGAGGAGAAAATTAAAATAATTCAGTTATTTTATACAACTATGCTAATAAATCTAAATATTTGCAAAAATATAATTTGCCCAGATTAACAGTAGATGAAATAAAGTACTTAAATAACCACATTTCAGAAAAAAAGGCTTCAATGAAGTCCTTAAGAAAAAACCTCCAGGGCCAGATGGATTTACAAGTGAATTCTACAAAACATTTAAAAAATAATTCATTTTAATTCTATATAAACTATTTGAAAAAAATAGAATGAGGAGTCCTGTCAAATGCCTTCTATGACACCAATATGGTGCTGATACCTAAACCAGGAGGAGCCAAAAATTATAGACAAGCTTTCCTAATAAATATTGATGCAAAAATTTAAAATAAACTATTAGCAAAGATTACAGCAATTTATCATTAGGATAATACACTCTGATCAAGTAGGATTTATACCAGCAATGGAGGCTGGCTTCAATATTAGGAAAAATATTAGGAAAACAATTGTCATAATTGACATCAATAACAATCAACAGAAATCATGATTAATTCAACAGATGCCGAAAAAGCTTCTGATCAAAAAATGGCACCCATTTCTATTAAAAACACTAGAGAGGGGTGGCTAGGTGGTGCAGTGGATAAAGCACCGGCCCTGGAGTCAGGAGTACCTGGGTTCAAATCGCTGTGTGGCCTTGGGCAAGCCACTTAACCCCATTTGCCTTGCAACCCCCCCCCCCCAAAAAACAAACAAATAAAAACACTAGAGAGTATAGGAATAAATGAAGCTTTCCTTAGATGGTAAGCATTATATATAATGGGGATAAGCTAGAAGCATTCTCAATAAGATCAGAAGTGAAAGGATGACTGACCATTACCATCACTATTATTCAATATTATATTAGAAATGTTAGCTTTCACAGTGAGAAGAAAAAGAAATGGAAGGAATTAGAACAGATAATGAGAAAATTCTCACTCTCTGCAGATGATAATTAGAGAATAAAAGAAAATCACCTAAAAAGCCACCTGAAACAATTAACAACTTTAGTAAAGTTGCAGAATATTAAACCCACATAAATCATCAACATTTCTGTTACCAAAAAAGTCCAGTAGCAAGAGATAGAAAAAGAAATTCCAGTTACAGTAAGTATAGAAAAGATAAAATACCTGGAACTCTACCTGTCAAGAGCAATCCAAAAACTATATAAACACAATTACAAAACATTTTTCACACAAATAAAATCAGATCTAAATAATTGGAAAAATATCAACTGCTCATGGGTAGGCCATATATAAAAATGACAATTCTACCTAAATTAAGTTACTACTTTCAATGCCATATCAATCATACCACCAAAAAATTATTTTTTAAGAGTTAGATAAAATAGCAATAAAATTCATCTGGAAGAACAAAAAGACAAGAATATCATGGAAACTGATGAAAAAATTGCAAAAGGAAGATGAGCTAGCAGTACCAGACCTAAAATTATATTATAAAGGAGCAGTCATCAAAACTGTTTGGTACTGGCTAAGAAACAGAGTGCTGGATCAGTGCAGGTAAAAAAGAAATAGTAGTGATAAATGCAAAGATTCCAGCTTCTGGGCTAAGAACTCACTTAAATGTTCTAAATGAACACTAATTAGAAAAATTCAAATTAAAACAACTCTGACATGCTACCTCACACCTACCAGATTGGTTAAAATGACAAAAAAAGGAAAATGATCAATATTGGAGGTGTTACAGGAAAACTGGAATATGAATACACTGTTGGTGGAATTATGAATCACTGCATCCATTCTAGACAAAAATTTGGAACTGTGCCCAAAGGGCAATATAACTGTACATACCCTTTGATTCAGCAAAGAGATCATAAAAAAGGGGGAAAGGTCCACATGTACAAAAATATTTTATAGTAGCTCTTTTTGTAGGAAATGGAGAATGGCTGAACTGTGGCATATGAATGTGATGATATAGTAATTAATTTTTAAGAAATCATAAGCAGGTGAACTTCAGACAACCCTTGAAAGGCTTACATGAACTGAGGTTACCAGCAACACTGTGTGATGATCAATGACAAATTGGATTTAGCTCTTCTCAACTGTACAATGATCAAAGACAATTCTAAAAGACTTGTGATAGAAAATAACCTCCACATCCAGAGAAAATACAATGGAGTCTGAATATAGATCAAACACAGTATTTTCACTTTTTAACAACTGTCTTATGTTTTGTTTTCCCTGTCATGGACTTTTTGTTTTGATTCTTCTTTTACAATATTAATAATATGGATATGTGTTTAACACAGTTATATATGTATAACCTACAATAGATTATCTGCTGTCAAAGGGAGAAGGGGAGGGAATGGAAAGGTAAGAAAAATCTTATAAAAAAAAATCGTAGTTGGGGCGGCTAGGTGGCGTAGTAGATAAAGCACCGGCCTTGGAGTCAGGAGTACCTGGGTTCAAATCCGGTCTCAGACACTTAATAATTACCTAGCTGTGTGGCCTTGGGCAAGCCACTTAACCCTGTTTGCCTTGCAAAAACCTAAAAAAAAAAAATCTATGTCAAAAACTATCTTTACATGAAATTGGAAAAAATAAATAGAATTAATACTAAAAACCAATAACAGTTACTTAAAAATTTGAATTGTTCAAGTGAAAGTTAATGTTTTCATGAGATATCAAGAAACAATAAAACAAAAAAACAGAAGAAGGAAAAAAACAGAAAAAAATGCCAACTATCTTATCAGAACAACAACTGACCTGGAAAATAGATCAAGGAAGCATACCTTAAGAATTATTACTTTACCTCAAAGTCATGATCAAAAAAAAAAGAAAAAAAAGCCTGAATATCCTATTTCAAAGAAAACCGTTGGGGTAAGGGGAGAAAGAGGTTTGGGCTGGAGCAGAATGCTTAAAAGCAGAAACTATTAGGAACTGATACAAAGTGAAATGTGATGAACCAGGAGATCACTGTGCACAGTAACAATAATATTTTAACAATGATCAACTATGAAAGGATTGGCTATTCTGATCAATACAATGATCCAAGACATTCCATAGGACCAATGATGAAAAACATGCTACTCGTATTCGGAAAGAGAAGATGATCTGAGTGAAAACAAGTTTAATTTCTCACTTTCTTTAGTTTTCTTGTTTTTTTTTTTAAAAAGGATAATACGGAAATATTTTGCATGATTTCATATATATATAACTAATATACTGTTTGCCACTGGAAGGTGAGGGAAGGAGGGTGAGAATTTGGAACTCGAAATTAAAAAGTCAAAAATATTATTTTTTAAAATAAAATATCAAGCAACATAAAGCTTACAATATCATATCCTACTACCCTAAAGGTTCACTATTTTCACTGGTGGCTTCCTCATCCACTATATCTGGGTCCAGGTTCCTGTCATCCTTCATTTTCTACGTGAAGTCCTCTTCAGCTTTCTGGCTGTGTGAATACTTACTTCCAATTCTGTGTCCCCCCCAAAGGAGCTGTCCTGAGCCCTTTCTCTTTCCCTCTCTGCATTATCTCCCTTAGTGATATAATGGATTTTATTATCACTATGTAGATGACTCTCATATCTATTCAACCCTAAACTCAACTGCCTAGTGGGCAAAACAAATTTAGCATATCCCAAATATTATACTCTACACCAAATCATCTCCTCTACTCAATTTTCTCATTATTGACAAAAATACCACTTCTTTCCTGTCATTCAGGTTCACAATCTCACCAACATCCTACACTCCTCACTCTCAATAACTGTATCCAATCTGTTGTCAAATCTTATTTCAACTTTCACAACATTTCTTTTATATTATCTATTTCTTTCTATTTACACAACTGCTATCCTAGCATACTTGGTTGGTCTTTCTGTCTAAAATCTCTCTCTACTACAGACCACTGTGCTGCCAAAGTGTTCTTCCTACAGCACTGGGGTGATCATGTCACCTTCCACCTCAATGGAAAAAAAAAATCTGTTAATTCCATGATCAATATAAAATCTTCTGTCTGATTATAAAATCCCTCACAACCTGACCTTTTCCTCTCTTTCTAGTCTTCTCACATTCTACACCCCTCCACTTACTCTAGGAACCAGCCACACTGGCTTTCTCACTATTCCTCAGAGTCATGCCTATTCACTCTTAAAATAATCATAACTAATATTTAACATAGTGTCTTCTATGTTAACTGTGATAAGCACTTTTACAAATAACACCTCATGTGCTCTTTGCAGCAACTCTGGGAGGCAAGTTTTAATTTCTCCACATTTTATAGTTAGGAAACGAAGAAAAACAAAGGTTATGTGACTTGCTCAGGGTCACCTAGATAATAAGTGACAGAGCTACCTTAGAACTACAGCCTTCCTGGTTCCAGGCCCAGGTTCTATCAAATGTCTGAAACCTGGCTTTCCTCAATGCTCAAAATAAATAAAATCTTTAATAAAAAAAAAAAAAGAATTCAAATGCTATTTTTGCAAAAAGGTTTTTCTCAACCTCTCCAAGAA
Organism: Macrotis lagotis; assembly: GCF_037893015.1. NCBI lineage: Eukaryota > Metazoa > Chordata > Mammalia > Peramelemorphia > Peramelidae > Macrotis > Macrotis lagotis. The sequence continues at coordinate 205,211,980 of NC_133664.1, read as the reverse complement.
CTGTAAACACCTTTCCTTTCAGATTACCTCCCCTCAAAGTTCATATTTTTTTATTTACACAGTTACAGTGACTTTTAGGAATTAAGACAAGCTTCATTCAAGTTCTAATTAGACCCCACTCAGATATTGACAATAGGCTGCTTAGGCAGAATGGGGAAGGGCTTTGAGTCTGTACAGTATAAGAACTCAAGAAAATAGCCTGAAATATGTTAAGCCTGAGGAAAAAATGAAGGAAGTCATGAAAAATATTATGATTACTTCCATTATGGAGAAGAATATTGACACCTGAATTATTATTATTGTCATTAAACAGAATGAGAAGCCATTGATAAAAAGTGCAAATAGGCAAATGTAAGCTGAATATAAGGAAAAAGCTAATCATTAAATTATAATTCATGAGATTAAAAAGAACAGGTAAGAACCCTCTTTGTATACATTCTGTAGATATATTATCCCTTATTTCACAGACTAGGGCTAGGTTATCTAGTGCAGTATTATCAAAGTGAAACAAAAAGGGATAAGGGGTGTCACTAAATCATATATAAGGATCCCTACTAGAAAATCACATGTTAACATTGCCTATACTCTACTGTATTTTTCTTTATTTTTGTCAATTATTTCTTAACTATATTTTCATTCTGGCTTCCCTAAGTATTGCCACTGCTTTGACAGCTCCTAAGCTAGTCAAACCTACTCATCACAGATGAGGGACCTGGTCCAGAGAATTAAAAACTACTTTGTCAAAGTCACTCTTACTAGTAGTTAACAGAGTTAAAACTTGAACCTGAGTTTGCACTGGAGTAATCTAATGTCACATGAGACTTGCTGGCAGCTATTTCAAACTGTCAAGTACACGTGAAATTAACTAAAACCTGTTTTTTTCTATGAAAGGTTATCAGTATTTTCTCTCTCCTCAAATTATCTGGCATGTGTTTATCTATTTATATGTTGTATTCACTCCTAGTGGAAAGCAAACTCCTTGGAGGCAGACTTTTTTTTTTTAACTCTTGTCTGTTGCCAGCACCTAGGTACAATATTTAATAACTCAGTCAGTCAATAAACATCTATTAATCACCTACTTTACACCAGGCACTGAAAACAAGACAGACAATACAACTTCTTATTCTCAAATTCACAGTCTATCAAGGGAGATAAAATACAAACAAAATAAATACAGGTTAAACTTGAAATAACAGAGGAAAGGCACCCAGAATTAAGAGGAATTGTAAAAGGTTTCCTGAAGGTAGGATTTTAGCCGGGGTTAAAGGAATCCAAGAGGTGATGATGAGATAGGGCATTCTGAGCACAGGGGTACAGCCAATGAAAATGTCTATAGTGGGAAGATGAATTTTCTTGCCTGAGGAATGGCAATTCTTTTTGGATTGAATTGAATTATTTAAATGCATGCATAATACTAAATATCAATTAGAGGTTAGTGAAAATAAAGATGTAATTCCATTCAAGTTTAGAGATCCCCTGAAATCTATTCACAGACCCATTTTACCAGAAAAAAGAATCATTGAACCCCAAATTTAAAGCTTCTATTTAGTCTCTCCCCTTCTTAATAAAAATTTTATGTTCTTCTCAGAGAGACTACTAAGAAAATCATTTTTAAAAAAGTTTTGTATCTACAGTCATTGGCTGAGGGAAAAGCACCTTTATAATTTATAACATATCTCACATAAAAATTAAAACATCTCAAGATTTTTAAATGAGAAGAGTATGGAGAGGGGCACCCACTTATTTAATAGGCAACATTCTGTTGTGACCTGGTTCAATATGCTCCAGTGAAATCTAGATCCAGATTATCCAGCCAACTAAAAAAGATTCTGTCAGCAGGCATTAGTTCATGTACTACTCTCAAATACATTACCCTATTTAATTCTTACAACATAAAAGTCTCAGATACTGAGACTAAAAGTGGTTTAAACAACTTAATAAATTTTTGTTTAAATGAACTCATTATTTTTACCCACTTAAGAATCCTGTGTGGACAATTGTATAAAAAAATAAAATTGAGAAAGAGGGAAGCACATTTCCAAGAGTCATAAGAGAGTTGAAGAGGACATTTTTGGTTGAATGATCAGACTGTAGTTTAATAGAATGAATAAAAAGGAAGTGGAAGCACCAATTGTTGATGCTTCTTGAAGAAATTGACTATGAAAGGAAGGAGAGATAGAGGATGCTAGCTAACTCACTTCATAGGTTCTGTTGGCCCCTAAAAACAAATTCCATTGTATCAAGAGTCAGTGGGTGTAGTATACTAATATCCAGGAGGGGAAAAGATTTACATTTGGGAGGTCTTAGTATAACTGTTAAGTCAAAAAGATGGGGGGGGGGGGGGGAGTTGGGAGGAGTCATCCCTCCTGACATGTCCTTTTGGACACATGTTCTAGTAAACTACATATACCAAACAAAAAGAATTAGGGAGGAAAGGAGTGGAGATTCTATTAAGATATCACAAATTTTGGAGGCAGCTAGATGGCACAGTGGATAAAGCACCGGCCCTGGAGTCAGGAGTACCTGGGTTCAAATCCAGTCTCAGACACTTAATAATTACCTAGCTGTGTGGCCTTGGGCAAGCCACTTAACCCCATTGTCTTGCAAAAAAAAAAAAATCACAAATTTCAACCCAAAAAAGGTTGATCTGCAACTTATCTACATAAAATATTGCTTGAAATTTGTGAGCAATTAGCTGACAAAGCTAGGTAGCATAGTGAATAGACTACTTAGAGTAAAAAAGATCTGAGTTCATGTCCTAACAGGTTATGTGACCTTGGGCAAGTCCCTTATTCTGTATCAATAACAATTTTCTCAGTTGTAAAATGAGGCATTTGGAGACTAGGGTCTATGGCCTTCCTTTCAACTCTAAATCTATGATTATATAATCTTGTAACTCAGAAATATTTATAATGGCATCTGTCTAAAGAAAAATGGTGAGGAGCAACAAAGACAGCTTCCAAAAATAAAACTTCATTTACCTGGGCAGAGTAGATAAAAACAATTAAAAAAACGGAAACTGATTTTTCTTTTGCTTGTTAAAATCTGTAACAGGATATGTTTTCATCAAAAATAGAAATTTATTTTAAGAGCTGAAAGAAACCTTAAAAGTAAAATCTAATTCAATACTCTCTTATTGTTCAGATGAAGAAAATTAGAGGCTTAAATATATGAAGTGACTTGTCATACTTATTTTGAAGAAAAAGAAGAATAACAATTATTTAAAGATATTTTCAATGCCAATAGTTAGGACACTCAGATATAATAAAAATAATATTACCTACACTACCTTATGGATTTAGTGTTATCCTAATCAAACTGGCAAGGAGATACTTTGTGGAGACAAAATAATGAAAACGTTCTTAAGGGAAATGATGAAAAAGCAAAATAGGAATGAAGGGGAAAACAGCATTTCCAGATCTCAATTCATATTATGGAAATCTCTGTCTCAAAAATTCTTCTCACAAAGGCTTTGGATACCATCATAAATTTAAGAAGGGAATAGAATTCTTAAGATAATTAGCTATCATGGCTGAGAAAGTACTTGAGGCCTGAGAATTTCTTTCTTAAGGAGATATGGACAGTCAACTGCCACTCGAGAACTAGTTTGTAAGAGACCATTAGCTGTTATCTTTGTAAGAATTTGGAGAGAGATTTGAGAACCTAACTTTACTTTTATTTTGTGGTGAAGATATCCTAAAAAAAAAATGAGCTTAACTGGTAAAATTGTTGCTATGCTATGTTTCCCATGTTTTGAAAAAGCAAGCATTTATATTGATACAAGGATGCACACAAATATACACACATCTCTCAATACAAGTGCTTACTCACTGTTAACATTACATTTATACACACATATACATACAATATATATTTGTATTGTTATTGTTATTAAATTATAGAACCAGTAATATTGATGCTTGTCTAAGTCCTTAAGACTGGTGTTTGATAGTGAGAGACTTGACTCCACTGCAATCGCTAATATCCTATCTAAGTGAAAGCTAAAAAAAAAAATTTGATTAAAGGGGCGGAGCCAAGATGGCGACATGAAGGGATCGATTCTTAGGAGCTCGCTGATAAAAACTCATAAACTAAGGACTCTAACTAAACTTACGAGAGACAGAACCCACAAAGGGACCCAGCAAGGCAGTTCTCCTACTCAAGGTAACCTGGAAAAGAGCAGAAAGGCTCTGCTCCCCGGGGCGGAGAGGCGGCCCGCCAGAGGGGGGCACGACAGAGCCGAAGAACCTCAGCCTCCCGGAGGCAGCCCCAGGGCGCTGGAGTCTCAGCTCACAGGAGCGGGGGAGTCTCCTGAGCTGCACTCCGGGGAGCACCAGGCACAAAGTGGGGGAACAGTGGGGAACCTCTGCCAGAGCAAGCACATGGAGTATAGCCCTCAGGGCACACAACCAACAGCTTGGTCTTTCAGCAGCCTAGACCCCCGAAACAGAAGCAGGCGGAGTCAGTAGGCAGGAGCCCCCAGGGCATGAGCACATTGAGCTGAGGGGGGGGGGGGGGAAGAGACTGCAGAGCTCTGTCCTCTGCCTCTGGAACAGGACTCTGGGGCTCTAAGCACATTCAGATCCTGATCAGTCTAGACCCTCCCACAGAACAGCAGGGCCCCCCCCCCACCTCAGCCCCGTGGCAGAGGGGGGCGCTTATGGTCATTCACAGACCAGGAGGGAAGACAGATCCTCACACACTGAGACCCTTGTGGGAGTGTCCCAAAAGCTCAGGAAGCACCCCCCAAAAAACAGGCTTAGGCTGGGAAAATGAACAAAGAAACAAGAGGAAGACCATTGAGAAATATTTTGCAAATGAGCCCAAAAAGGATCAAAATACTCAGTCTGAAGATGAGGAAGCACAAGCTCCTGCATCTAAAGACTCCAAGAAAAACAGAAACTGGGCTCAGGCTATGATAGAGCTCAAAAAAGACTTTGAAAATCAAATGAGGGAGTTGGAAGAAAAATTGGGAAAAGAAAGGAGAGAGATGCAGGAAAACATGAAAATGAAGTCAGCAGCTTAGTCAAGGAAATCTAAAAAAAAATACTGAAGAAAATAGCATGCTAAAAAACAGCTTAGGTCAAATGGATAAAACAGTTCAAAAAGTTAATGAGAAGAATGCTTTAAAAAGCAAAATTGGCCAGATGGAAAAAGAGATAAGAAAACTCTCTGAGGAGAACAAATCCTTCAGACAAAGAATAGAATTCAGGGAGATTGATGAATTGACCAGAAATCAGAAATCAATACTTCAAAACCAAAAAAATGAAAAATTAGAAGAAAATGTGAAATATCTCATTGAAAAAACAATTGATATGGAAAACAGACTTAGGAAAGATAATTTAAAAATTATTGGAATACCTGAAAGTCATGATCAGGAAAAGAGCCTTGACATCATTTTCAAAGAATTACTACAGGAGAACTGCCCTGATATTCTAGAAGCAGAGGGCAAAATACAAATGGAGAGAATCCACCGATCCCCCCAAGAAAGAGATCCCAAAAAACCAACCCCCAGGAATATTAGAGCCAAGTTCCAGAACTCCCAAGTCAAAGAGAAAATATTACAAGCAGCCAGAAGAACACAGTTCAAATATCGTGGAGCTGCAGTCAGGATCACACAGGACTTAGCAGCAGCTACATTGGAAACTCGTAGGGCTTGGAATATAATATACCGGAAGGCAAAAGAGCTTAGAATGCAGCCAAGATGAACTACCCAGCAAGGCTGAATGTCCTCTTCCAGGGAAAAAGATAGACTTTCAATGAACCACGGGAATTTCAAAGGTTCCTTTTGGAATGGCCAGAGCTGAACAGAAGGTTTGATCTTCAGACTCAGGTGAAGCATGGAGATTGGAGGAGAGGGGGGAAATATGAGGGACTTAATGAGGATGAACTGCATGTATAGAAAAATGATACTGATAATATTCATATGAACCATCTCAGTTAATAGAGCAGGTAGAGGGAGCTTTTATAGTTGAAGCACAGGAGAAAGCTGAATTCAAAGATAAAATATGGTGTAAAAATGGAGTCAATAGGAAAAAAAGGGAAATGGAATGGGAGAAAGAAAAAGGAGAGGGGGAATAGTCCAAGATGTTTCACATAATAAGATTTTTTTTATTACAATGAGCTATTGCAATGATATGGAAGGGGGGAGGCAAGGGGGAATGAGGGAACCTTTGCTCTCATCAGAGATGGCTAGGAGAGGAAACAGCAAATATACTCAAATGGGGTATAGACAACTAGAGTAAGAAGGAGGGGGGAGCAAGGGGAAGGGGTGGGGATGTGAATAAAGGAGGAGAGGATGGACCATGGTGGGACAGTGGTCAGATATAACACATTTTCTTTTTTACTTCTTGCAAGGGGCTGGGATTGGATGGCCTGCCCAGGACCATAGGGCCAGGTGGATTCTGGGCCTAAGGGGTGGTATGGGGGCTCAGGGTTTCTTGGCCCCAGGACCAGGGATCTGTCTGCTGCGCCACTCAGCGACCCTACAGCAGAGTCAGAGTGAAAGGAGAGAGAAAATATAGTACATGGTACTGGAGAAATAAGAAAGGAGGGAGTTGCGATCAGCAATGGCAACGTTGGAAAAATATGGAAGTAACTTTTGTGATGGACTTATCATAAAGAATGTGATCCACTCACAACAGAGTTGATGGTGTTGGAACAAAGACTGAAGCACATTTTTTGTTATCATTTGGGTGAGGGTGCAGGGCAAGTGGGGCTGGGTGGCTTGCCTGGGGCCACATAGCAGGGTGATCTTTGGGTGTCTGGGGCCGGATTTGGACCCAGGTGCTCCTGGCTCAAGGGCCAATGCTCTGTCTGCCACCCAGCCACCCCTACTATTATTACTATTTTATTTTATTTTAATTTGGGTCTTTTTTTCCCCCTTCTTTTTGGTTTTTGCAGGGCAGTGGGGATCGGGTGGCTTGCATGTCACATGGCTGGGTGATTTTGGGTTTACGAGGCTGGATATGTACTCGGGTGCTCGTGGCTCCAGGGCTGGTGCTTCGTCCATTGCGCCAGCTGGCCATACCTACAATTATTACTATTATTTTTTTTAATTTTAATTTTTTTCTCTCCCCTTTACTTTTTTCGCCCAAGCAAATCTATCTATATTCATGGGGGGGAGGGGTATTTTGTTTACTTGTAAACAAGTATATTTTATTAATGTAAAAAAATGTGTACAAAATGAGAATAAAAAATAAATTAAAAAAGGGGGGGGCAGCTAGGTGGCATAGTGGATAAGGCACCAGCCTTGGAGTCAGGAGTACCTGGGTTCAAATCCGGGCTCAGACACTTAATTACCTAGCCGTGTGGCCTTGGGCAAGCCACTTAACCCCATTTGCCTTGCAAAAACCTTAAAAAAAAAAGTTGATTCTCAGTAGGTTCCAGAGATCCAGTGATGGCAAAAGTACAAAGACAGTCCACAGGAGGGTCCTCCAGGCCCTGAAAACAGCAAGATCTTTAATATTCAATAGTTCTTTAATATTCAATAGCAATATCAAGAAATCAAGGAGACAGAGACCAGGCAGTGATGTGCCAAAGTCCTCCAGGACATCTAAAGATAGTGTAATCTCTGATAATCAATTGGATTTCATGAGTATAACAGCAGAAGTCAAAATTAAATCCAAGAGAGTCTCAGAATAAGCAGCAGCTATGTGGCTCTGACCCTGAAATATGTTCTTATATTCAAACCACAGACTAGTTTGAAGCCTGCAGCTAATTAACAAAGGAAAGCCTACAATTCTATTACTCTGAACCTGAAGAGCCTAGTTGATGAGTTGATGGTTGCAGAAACCAGCAGCATTCTACTAGATTGCAAAACAGAGGCAAGTGTTTAGGTGTGATCAAAATTTGTAACTTTTAGGATATGAAGAGGCAGGGGTTTTTTTTTCTGTTTTTTTTTTTTAAGGTTTTTGCAAGGCAAATGGGGTTAAGTGGCTTGCCCAAAGGCCACACGGCTAGGCAATTATTAAGTGTCTGAGACGGATTTGAACCCAGCTACTACTGACCTTCAAGGCGGGTGCTTTATCCACTACGCCACCTAGCCGCCACTGAAGAGGCAGTTTTTAGATGAAGAAATTAAAGCTGTCTATAGTTATGTGAAAAAAATTATCTAAATCATTATTGATTAAAGAAAAATTAAAACATCTCACATCTATCAGACATCTCACATCTATCAGATTGACTAAAATGACAAAAAGGAAAATAATCAATGTTAGAGGGGATATGGGAAAACTGGGATTGTTGGGAGAGTTGTAAACTGAAGTAACCATTCTGGAGAGCAATTTGGAATTATGCTCAAAGGGCAATAAAACTGCATATCTTTTGATCCAGCAAAACCACTAACAGGTCTGTATCCCAAAAAGATCATAAAAATGGGAAAAGATCCACATGTACAAAAATATTTACAGCAAATTCTTTTTGTAGTGGCAAAGAACTGAAAATTGAGGAAATGTCTTTCAACTGGAGAATGGCTGTACAAGTTATGATATATGAATGTAATAGAATACTATTGTTCTGTAAGAAATCATGAGCAGCCAGACTCAGAAAAGTCTGTAAAGACTTTCATGAACTGATGCTTAGTAAAGTAAGCAAACCAAAAGGGCACATTAACAGCAATATTGTGTGATGATCAACTATGATGGACTTGCTCCTCTCAGCAGTTCAGTGATTGAGGATAATTCCAAAAGGCTTGTGATGCCATCCACATCCAGAGAAAAAACTATGGACTCTATGGGGCGGCTAGGTGGCGCAGTGGATAAAGCACCAGCCCTGGAATCAGGAGTACCTGGGTTCAAATCTGGTCTCAGACACTTAATAATTACCTAGCCGTGTGGCCTTGGGCAAGCCACTTAACCCCATTTGCCTTGCAAAAACCTAAAAAACAAAAAACAAACAAAAAACTATGGACTCTGAATCTAGACCAAAACATACTATTTTCACTTTTTAAAAACTTGTCTTGTGGTTTTTTCCTTTTTCTCAAGTTTTTTCTTCTTCTTTCACGAATATACATGTATAAGTTATATCAGATTACTCACTGTCAAGGGGAGGATGGAGGAAAAGCAAGGAGGAAGAAAAATATGGCAGTCAAAATCTTACCAAAAGTAAGTATTGAAAACTATCTTTACGTGCATTTGGAAAAAAAAATAAAGAAAAATTACATAAAAATATAATTTGGGAACAGGTAACAAAACAAATTAAATAGAACAAAACATAACAGATTAAAAAAATTTTGCAACTTTCAGACCAAGAGGGAAGCAATCAAACTTCTTTTTGAATGAGCCAACCTTGGGCACACTGAAAGCTTACTCCAGCCTAAGCAGCTCCTGAAACCTTGGTATCACAAAGGTTGTAATACTCAAAAAAAGCAGCAGGACCCAAGAAAAAAAATAGGACCAAGCAAAGCCCAAACATTCCTTCCAGAATTGGAAAAACTCTGGCCTTGACACAAAGTACCAGTTTGAAAAGCAAGGATGAAAAGGGGGTAAACAATCTCAAGAGCTATTACCACTCAAAGGATGCCCATGATACAAACTCAAAAGAAGAAAAAGACCCTAAAACATTTACAACAAGTAGAGCCTCAAATAAAAAAGAAAACTTGATCACAAATCATAAGCAAAAATTTCTGGAAGCTATGATGCAAGAGGAAAGAAATGGAAAAGAAATAAGAGCTTTACCTATACTAAACTGCTTTTGGAGCGGGGTAAAGGGGAGAGAAGGGAGAAAAATGTGAAATTTAAAACCTTGCAAAAAAAAATGATTGTTGAAAACTACTGTTGCATGTAACTGGAAAATAAATAAAAACCAAAAAAATTAAGAAAGAAATGAGAGCTATAGAAGACTCAGAAGGAAAAATAAGAGCTTAGTATAAAATAATAAAATTTTAACCTTGTAACAAGACTCTTTGAAAATTAAGCACAAGTTAATGCCTTTATGAAACAAGTAATAGCAAAAAAAAGTTACAAGACTGAAAAATAAGAAAGATATAAGGTCTCTCATATAAAATACTAATCTTGAAAAGAAAAGGAGAGGTAATAGAAGAATCATTGGATTGTTTGAAAGTCATGACCAAAAAAAAAAAACACCTATCATATTTCAAGAAATCATAGAAGAAAACTGCTCAGATCTGTCAGAACTAGAAGGCAAAGTGGAAACAGAAAGATTCCTACCAGTCATCTCCTTAAAGAAAATCCAAAATAAAAACTCTAGGATATATTATAGACAAAATCCAAAATTTCTGGATTAAAGAAAAAATAATGCAAACAAAAATGCTACAGTCAGATCACACAAAAACTTAGCAGCCACTACTATTTAGAAGAAAAGAACTTCAACTATCACATTCCAAGCAGCAAAAAGAAAAAATTTACAACCAAGAATAACTTACTTAGGAATAATCTTGGGAGGAATGGAGGACAGGACATTTAATGAATGAAGTCTTTCCAAACTTTCCTAATGAAAAGACCAGAAGTTATGTAGAAATTCTGAAATACAAACATAGGAGTCAAGAGAAACAAAAATATAAATAGAATTAAGCCAACACAAGAGATTTAATACAAATGTACACTCAGAACTCTAATATCATAGAAGGAATGAAATAAGGCTAGGGATGACCTGGGAGTAATTTCTGCTTTATTTTGTTTATCTTAGAAGAAAAGGGATTGAGAGAAACAGGAATGGGGGGTGGTGGAATATCTTACATAATTGGGGTCCATAAACAGGGAAAAAGTAGTGGGAAAAACATACAACATTTGAACCTCACTTTCTTCTGAAATAGGGATAGAATACAACAGAGTTGGATTCAGAACATTTCAACTGCCAGAGAAAGAGGAGAAAACAAGGATAAAAGGGAAGGTTAGGTTGAGGACAGAATTTAGTCATAAACTAAACGAACTCTAAGAGGCGGCTAGGTGGCGCAGCAAATAAAGCACTGCAGAGTACCTAGGTTCAAATCCGGTCTCAGACACTTAATAATTACCTGTGTGGCCTTGGGCAAGCCACTTAACCCCATTTGCCTTGCAAAAACCTAAACAAAAAAAAAACAGGCCAGATCAACAATGGGGGGGGGGGGGGGGGAGCGTTAAAAGTAAAAAGACAGAGATCTAGTTCTTTCTCCCAGGCCAAAGATGTACTTTAAAGTGAGGAAAGCTTGCAAGGTGTAATTTGATTCCAGTTTTAAAGGAAGCCAAAAGGCAGGGGATTCCAGGATGAGATAGTCTGTGAAAAGACAGTAAGGAAAAACATGAAGTACAGAGCTGTATCTCAGAGTATGTGGAAAGAAGTAACTATAAGAAGACTGAAAAGGAAGAAAAAAGCCAGGTTATGAACAAGATTGAGCCAAAGAGATTTTATATTTGATCTTGGAAGTTAAAAGGGAACCACTACAATTTATAGAGAAGAAGTGGATGACAAGATCAGAAAATCAGGAAAATCACTTTGGCAGCTGGGAGTGGAGGATGGGCCATATTAAGAAGAGACTTGACAAAGACTAACTAAAAGGTTATTATAGTAATCTGGGTGTGAGATGCACCCAGAGTAGTTGCATAGAGAAGAGAACTTATTTGAGAGATGTTGGTAAGGTAAAAATAAACAGAACTTGGCAATAAACTGGACACATAGAGTATGTAAGCCTGGGTGAAAATAACAGGCTAGAATTTAAGGAGGGAAGGTTTGGGGTAAAAGACAATGTGATCTGTTTTAGGATTGAGTTTGAGATGCCTGAGTCCAGTTGATGATCCAAGACTGAACATTAGAAGACAAGTTAGGGCTAGATAAACTCTTCTATCTGGCATTTAAAGTTCTTCAAAACCTGTCCCCCCATTTTATCACTCCAGTCATATCACTCCCTTGGCATGCAATCTATGGTCCAATCAAACTGATGTTCACATAAGACTAACCAAGCACCAGCTCCTACATGTAAATATTCTGCAATACATCCTTCTCAAAAATAATACTATATTTATGGCTAGATTCCAATGAGTGAAAATAATGAATTCTCTAACTGGTTAAATCATTCAAATGTCCACTACATATTTTCCATTGGGTAGAAATTAATTATCAAATCTTAAATAATTTGTAACTTCAAACAGTACAAATTCAAATACACAATACCACTTCAGGGAACTCATTATTTACAATTGAGACCTCACTGTACTTTGCATTTACTTTGCATACAATTGTCACTTTTCATGTTTTCTCCATAGATAGAATGTAAGTTCTATTACTATTTTTAATTTTGTCTTCATAACTTACATGTCTTCATATCTAGCACAGTTCCTGACACAAAGTAGATGCTTTGGAAGTAATTATTAATTCAATAACTGACTGAAGGTAGTTTTTCATACTATCAGTGGTTCCAAACTGTTCTTCACAAGAAATTTGTACTTTAAAACTTCTCCCAACTACAATAGTCTCACCCAAACAAAAAGGACTATACTCTAAATGTTCTTGGCCTCCTTAAACATTTTCCCAAAAAACATTCCAATGCAATAGAAAAATTGTGTAGATTATATAACTTACTCATTTCCCTGCCCCACTATTATTTAAATGTGCTAAATAACTTCAATTCATCTGAAAGTAACTATGGAATGACCACTGGTCCAATACAATAATAAAAATGAGGAAATTTAGACAATTTCACAGATCTAAGCTTATTGGGTCTTTTCCTTTGATATCTTTGTAAACCTTGACTACCATAAAATTCTCTAGTACATGAAAACTAATAAAGAGAACAAGTAACCAGAATTCATTTATTCACTTCTAGATCTAAACCCAGGAAGAATAAATAGCCTCAGGTTCATCTTTTCTTTCTCCCTTCTATCCTCAGAAGATTTAGCAAGACTGGCAACTAAATGGCTCAATTTTTAAAAGTTTACCAGGAAGTATTTCAGGACCTACACCTATACATAGAGTCCAAAGAAAAAAATTATCTTTCAAATTTCATGATGCACTATAAAACTTTATAAAATTCCTGCATTCGTGACAACCAGAACTCAAAAGGAAAAAAAATCAACAAGTAATTATTAATGGCATACTATTTTCTAGATGCAAAGGATATAAATTCAAAAATGGCAATTTATTTCTATGTATGTTGGCAACTAATTTTTAAAAAATTCAACAGCATTTGTTCCTTTGATTTTGATTGTATTATATTGTATGACCCTATCATAATCAAGTAGTTATTAATGGTTACTAATACAGAGAGAGAAGTCTTGCAGAGAAACTGAATGTATTCTGGAATAGAAGCAATAGGCTACAAACAAAAAAACCAGACTTCCCTGTCTGAACTAATTGAATTGAACTAGTTTTTTCTTGGAGGTTCTGTGACCTGTTCAACATGATCATATCTTCCACCTTCATAGATTGAAGTCTCTACATAATCTGGCCAGAGGAGATGGAGTACATCAGAAACCTGACCACCTGTGACAAATAGAAGAAAAAGTACAACTTGTTTTGTGTAGCTCACCATAGTATAGTCACTGGCAACTATCTGCCAGTCTTGGAACTCAGGGAACATCAAGGCTTGCCCTTGGAAATGACTACTCAGAATTACCCGGACAAGTCCCAAGAGATTTTAAATGATTTATGGGAAAAAATTAATGCGACTGAAATTGTACTAGCTAAGGAGAAAGAGAAGTATGCATGGCATAAGGCAAATGTACAGACTATGAAACAGGACACTGTATCAAAATACAACAGAATGTACCTATTCTTGAGGAAGGAGAACAGCAGCACCTTATAAGACTGGATAAGAAAGAAAAAAAAACTTGGAAAAATTAAAGAAGATTGAGTTAAAACTGTCTCAACAAATACAACAACTACAAAGGATGGCCGTACAATTTGGATTAGATTTTAAAAAGTTAAGATTTTAAAACAATGCTGGATGTGAAAGACCTGTTGAATAAAAGTGATGTACAGCTACTTCAATATCCACAAGATGATTTCCCCAAATGGACAATGTGTGGCATTACTGGACTGAGAGAAATGATGATGAACTTCCAGAGAGATATAACACTGGATCCTGAAACAGCCAATCCCTATCTCATTGTGTCTTCCGATCTGAAGAGTGTGAAACGCATGTGTCCCCCAAGATGTCCCTGATAACTCAGAGAGATTTAACTATTCTGTCACAGTGTTGCATGCTCAAAGATTCACATCAGGTATACACTACTGGGAAGTGGAGGTGGCAGGCATGACTGAATGAGAAGTGGGGATCTGTAAGGATTCCATTACCAGGAAGGGGAAGCCCTCTTTGTTACCTGGAGAAATAATTGCCCTGAAAACCTTCAAACTCAAGAGATAACTTCTGCCTTGAAATCTTACACATTGGGGGTACCTTTCACGTGGAAAAACCTATAGAAAAGATTGGCATTTTCCTTGATTACGAAAATAAACATGTATCATTTTACAATGTTATAGATGGACTGCTTATCTATAGTGTGTCAATTATTGCCTTCCAAGGACCTCTTCGGTCTTTCTACTCTTCTTGCTTTTAAAATGAAGATAACACCTCCAGATCTCTTGTTATTTCCCCATGTGTATCCATTTATAGGTCTATGACTAACAAATAGCTCAGAGTAATGATAACATTTGTTCAAGAGAGTTAATTACAGGTAACTGAAAAGAAGTGGTGCAATGATTTTTTTTTCATGAATTGAAATTGTATGCTGAACTGATCCATAAAGAACTTGAAGCTTAAATGTCAAAATAGATCTTATCTTTTCCATTTTATTCACATTAGTAAGTATCCAGGGGCTGAGGTTGAATTTGACCTTAGATCCTCCTGACTCCTGAGCCAGTGCTCTAAGGCATCACTTACCTGCCCCCAAAATATTTATAACCTATTCAAAGTCCAATTGCTTCAACCTCATATGGTACTGGGGACTTCTTCTTCAGTGAGTGAAATCAGTCCCACCTTCCCCAAGTGATTTATTTCTACGTTATCTCGAAGTATCTTGGGTTATCGGGTAAAGTACTGGTCCCTTTGCTGAGTTCCACTTCATGACCTTATCAGAAGTTAAGTCTGTAAAAGTTTTGTTAGTGATGAAAAGGAATTCTCTAATCAACTTAGTTTTTATTTGGAACACTTAATATTTTGATAAATTAATATATTTCATTTTTTTACGACTCTGGGCAATTTTTTACAACATTCCATTCTGAGGAAGGGGTTTTGACTAAAGATATCCTATGCACAAAAATATTAGAAGCCTTGCTGTGGAGATCGGGATGATTCATTGACTAGGGTTACATACCCACTCTCTTCTCCCCCCTTTCCCCCAGTTGAATTGACTTGGACTCTTAGGAGGATGGATGCTTGTCAGGAGACATTCAACTTTGCTGTCTTAGAAAAAAGGGTGAAGTCCTTGAGGTCTTTTTTATATTTTTCCATTTGAGAACTGACAGAACCTCCCTCTGAGACCCTAGATTCCTCCTGGGATGAAGCATACTTTTGGGGGGAGTATGTGACTAAAAAAATCTTCAAATTGGTCCACTGGAAAAAAATCTTTAAAGCAAGTTGTACTATGTAGGTGTGAAATCAGTATTTTATATACTAAGATGCACCATGTGATCAGCTGCTATATCTAATAAACCTATGTTAGTCATTTGGGGAAAAAAAGTGACCTGAGATCTCGGTGTTATAATTGTTTTTCCTAAGGAAATATATGTCTGAATTATGATGAAATTAGGAACCAATAAAAAAACATCATTTGGCATACAAAATAATATTTAAAAATTGATGGGTTGGAAAACATTAAATGAGGGAAGGTCATTCATTTCTAAAGAAGAGGAGGTGGTATTTGAATTGGACTTTAAAGAAACTAGGAAAAAAATATATAAATAAATAAGAAAGTTAGAGGCTCTAAAAGTGAAGACAAGGAAAAGAGCATATAGAGATTATGAGATAATGAATCTTTCAGTCTTTTTTTTTACTTGAAAGGTGATTGATAAGAATTAAGCCAGAGTATTGAAGGGTAAGAGGCAGAAAGAAAAGGATGGGGGAAAATAAGGCTGACATGTTACCACTCCTTCCCTAAGGAGATAACTCAGAAAAACCACATGGTGGACATGAAGTAGAGAGAGTAGAAAGCAATTTTGAATATAGAGTTTTTTTGTTTTTCAGTGATATGACTCTTCATGGCTCCATTTTTGGTGTTTTCTTGACAAAGATATTAAGGTTGGTTTGACATTTTCTTCTCTGGTTCATTTTATAGAAGGGAAAACTGAGGAAAGGAGGTTAAGTGACTTGCCCAGGTTAGGGAAGCTAGTTTCACTCAGGTCTTCCTGACTCTAGACTCAGCACTATTCATTGTCACCTCACTAACCCAATTTAACTCAGGTCTAATTCTCAATCCAGATCTCCATAAATAACTGCCTTTCCTGCTAATTTTTTAAAGAATTTACACTGGAGTGTCTCTATTCACTCTCCTAAATCATTCCTATATCTTCTGAAATCTGACTTCCAACACCATCATTCCACTTAAATTTCCCCTCTCCAAAATTATCTGATATTTAAAAGTAAAATCTACTATCCCTTTGCTCAATCCTCCTCCTTCTTAAACCTATTATACTGTCCCCTTATGGATACATTCTAAATTTTTATGATACTGTTCACTCCTGCTTCTCCCACTTGTTTCACCACTCTCTCTCAACATCCTTTTCGGGATTTTCCACCATGCCAAGCCCATTAACCTTGAGTGTTTCCCAAGGTTCTGTCCTTGGTCATCTTCTTTTCATGCTATATTATTTTAAATGATGATCTCAATGACTCATTGGGCTTTGACAGATGGAACTTCTGATCTCCTAAGCTCCTGGTAGCAATTCCCTTTCAGATATTTGTGTTGCTTTTTTTTATTTGGCAAGGCAATGGGTTTAAGTGATTTGCCCAAGGTGACACAGCCAGGTAATTTTTAAGTGTATGAGACTGAATCTGAACTCGGGTCCTCCTGACTCCAGGGCCAGTGCTGTATTCACTGTGCACAACCTAGATGTCCCTCCTTTTCAGATATTTGAATTGGAAGTTCTGTAGAGATCTTAAATGTGACATATACTTTTGGCAATTCACTCAAGTATTGCAGGTGTTAAAGGAGTACATCTTGGTATTTCCCTGTAGTTCCTTGTCTGTGGAAGGTGCTCCAAAATAAATTGATAGAATAAATGCTTCTAAAAAAACAAAAACAAAAACAAAACCCAGTAGAATGTCATATATCAGCACAACTAGGTGACACAATGAATAGAGAGCTGGGCCTAAAACAGGAAGGCCTAAATTCAAATGAAATTCAAATAAATTCTCAGGTTGTGACCTTGGACAAGTCACTTAACCCTTAGTTCCCTCATCAGTAAAATGAGCAAAAGAAATGGCAAATCATTTCAGTATCATTGTCAAGAAAATCCCAAATGGGGTTAATGAAGAGTCAGATACAACTGAAAAATAATAATGTGTAAAACATCAAGACTCATGAAGCACTTTATAAATATGTATAATATAAACAATCCCATTATTCAACATTAAGGTAGCACTTTTGTTACTAACTGGAGGCTACTAATCAAAGGTTACTGAGTTATTAAAATTAAATCTTTCTTAAAGGGATACAATGAGTTTGTAAATAAATGGAAAAACTTACCCATTTACAGGATCTAAGGCAATAGCTCTTGGCTGATCCAACTCTTGCCAAAATAAAACTTTTCTTAAAGTTCCATCTAAATTGGAAACTTCAATCCGATTAGTTTCTGAATCTGTCCAGTATAATTTTTCTCCTAACCAATCACAGGCCAGCCCATCAGGGGATAATAATCCAGAAACAACTACATTCTGTACACTCTCGGTTTTGTTAAATTCTGTTCGTTTAATGGCTTCTTCGCTTACATCACTCCAGTATATCAAGCCATGGTCAAAAACGAAGTCCACTGCAGCTGCATCCTCCAAACCTCCAACCACAATTGTAGCATTCTCTTTGCCATTGGTAGCATCCACCAGTCGTAAATCCCGTCTATTTGCATAAAGTAACAAAGGGGCCCCTTTAAAAGAAAAAAAAACAAATAAAAAATATATTAATTGGACAGAAGGTTTTCAGACTTAGAGTTCAAATATTTTTATGTTTTATTCACCATAACAAGTTCATATCACTAAGAACCCACTAATAAAAATTGAAATGCCAATATAAAAGTTTGCCTAAAAGGTAAACCAGTGGAAACTTCATTCTATCTGCAACAACTAAACTACTAAACAGTGGTTATTTAGCTATTTGCATAAATACTTCCAGTCATAGAAAACTCACTATCAAGGCAAAGCATTACATTATGTGTGGAGTTTGGAAAAAGGAAGAGGCACTGAGGTAAATGTTAGGGAAAACACATCTGAGATGTTTGCTGTTAAATTTCTTCTACAAGGTGACACTTTTTTCCCCCATTTCTATTTACTTCATGGGGTCTACTAAAAGTAAACAGTCAAAGTTGCTAAATGTTTATTGGACTGAAGTAATTTATGTTGGGCTTTATTCACCTATCTCAAAGTTGTGGTAAGCAAGGACCTAAAGACTGGGATAGAGAGAATAATTAGGGGGCATCAACCTCATAGATAAGACTAACACTATGTTGCAATAATTTCTTTAAACTCTCATCCCTACTACTGAAAAGATTTAAATAAGAGGCAAAGTCAAATCACAAACCTTTACTTTTAAAATGAAGGGCAGGTCAGGGAGGGGAGGAAGAGACCCCCCCCCCCAATACCCAAGGAGAGGCCTTTGGGTAGGAAATGAGCTAGCTGGGGCAGCAAGGATGCTGTCCAGGGTAAAGAAAATGGTAAGTTCATCAGATACTGCTATTCTGAATGGCCACAAATCCCCATCCAAAGACAGTCTGTCTGGTGGCCAAGGTTTGGGTCTGATGAACAGTGAACCAAAAGGTACCTTTAAATAAAGAGGAGGTGGAATATGCAGCATGCTGGATAATTGGGGATGCCAAATTATTTCTAAGCAAGTTAGAAAAAGATAAAAAAAAAAAACCATAGGTGGGATCCTCTGGCTGCTCCTAGAGAAGAGGCTAACAGCGGGGCCCAAGAGGAAAGGGAAAGTCTGGAGAGGAGAAAAAGAAATGCTTTCGAAATTAAAGAAGCCATTAGATCCAATGCTGTGTGAGTTTGAATGTTCCCACGGGAGTGTGTGCATTCTATGTCTTGTCTTGTGTAAGTGTCTCTTTTAGAGTCTGAGGACCCAGCTCAAGTTTTAAAAGAGGGTTAGCTGGGAGTTGGGCCCAGGAGTTTCAGAAGGTGGGGGGAGAAGGAAGTAGTGTGCAGCAGCCCCCACGTAGAAATCAGCCCTTCCCTCACTAAGCCCCAGTCATAGCTGTACTAGGTGTATAGAATTAAGGGAAGGAAGCGGGACTCTTAAAGAGAAAAAGCTGTACTTTGGGGAGAGGTTTGGCAGAATTTAAGAGAAGGGAAGGATTGAGAAGTTTTCTAGGGGGGAAGATTTTTTTATCCTTACCAGTGTCTGGGAAAGATTCCATGCTTT
Organism: Macrotis lagotis; assembly: GCF_037893015.1. Taxonomy (NCBI): domain Eukaryota; kingdom Metazoa; phylum Chordata; class Mammalia; order Peramelemorphia; family Peramelidae; genus Macrotis; species Macrotis lagotis. The sequence goes on along the minus strand of NC_133664.1, from coordinate 205,192,475 downwards.
CTACCTGGATTTTGGGAACTTTGTAAAGTGGCTTACAAATGATTCTAAGAGGAGAAGGAAGTGGTTGTGCAGCAGCCCCCATGTGGAAATCAGCCCCTCCCTCACCCGGTGGTACTGCGACAGAGAGGGGAGGGGGATTCTTTTTTTTTTTTAGGTTTTTGCAAGGCAAAAGGGGCTAAGTGGCTTGCCCAAGGTCACACAGCTAGGTAATTATTAAGTGTCTGTGACTGGATTTGAACCCAGGTACTCCTGACTCCAGAGCCGGTGCTTTATCCACTACGCCACCTAGCCACCCCCTACACCACGCCACCTAGCCACTCCAGAGGGGGATTCTTAAAGGAAAAAAAAAGTTGTACTTTGGGGAAAGATAGAGAAGTTCTAGGAGGAAAGATTTTTTTTTTTAACCCTTACGAATGTCTGGGAAGGACTCCATGCTTTCTCCCTGGGTTGGGGGAAGGGTTGGTGGGTTGGACACATGGTGGTCTTGATCCCATCGCCATCGTGTTAAGACCTGAACCCTAGACTGAGTCTACATAAGTGCCCCACCCACTCGTGAAAGGGAGGGGGGGAGAGACTGGAGAGTTCAAGTGCTTTAAGCCTTAAAGAGAAAGATCCCTCCACAGGTGGGATGTGTGATTGGAAAGAAAAAAATGTATAAGATCCAGGGGTTAAGAGACTCCCTTATTGAAAGGAAATCACATTTAATGTATATCTGCCGGCCAAATGGCCTGAGTGATAACTTGCATTATATTTAGTTTCTGAACTAGAGTTTTGGAAAGCACTCTGAGGGTTTTAAAAGAGGGATACTAGTGTTGTAACATTCTGACAATTTGTACAGAATGGGAGGAATTAAAAAACCTAGATTGTTAAATTAGTTTGGGATTAAACTATTTTAACACTATTGCAACTGTTGCAAGAAGTTATATGATTTTAAACTATTGTAACACCTTTGGGCTAAAGAAAAGTGGTATTGAGTTACTAAGAAGAGAAATTCCTAGGTTATCAAGGATGCTTACTGATTTCTTTTGGAGAAAAGCTCTAAATTTTTTCTTTTAGGTTTCTGCAAGGCAAATGGGGTTAAGTGGCTTGCCCAAGGCCACACAGCTAGGTAATTATTAAGTGTCTGAGACTGGATTTGAACCCAGGTACTCCTGACTCCAGGGCTGGTGCTTTATCCACTGTGCCACCTAGCCACCCCTCTAAATGGTTTTAATGTTTAATTTAATAATGCTAACAATTATACTTTTATTTTGGATAGAACGTTTGGAATGTGAGTGCTGGATTCTCTGTATAAGGTACTCTAAAGTTTTTATCAAACTTAACTGTTGGAAAGTTAGTTGAGTTGTAATTACATTGGGGTTTTAAATGTATCATGTATGAGATTGGATTCTGAGAATTCGGGTAAAGAGACAAAAGTGTAAAGAACATGGGATATTCATTTTGCTCTTGTTCAAAGGGAAATGAGATGTTTAAATAAGAATTTTACTGTTTAATGTATATTAACAATGCATGTTTAATTTTAAAGAAGTCAAGAATGTGAACTTCTCTTGGTAACTGCAAGCAGCTGATGGGGGGGAGGCTCTGAACAAATTGCAACTGTGGGCCCTACTGTAAGGTAACTTATTGATGAATAAGATGTGTTTTGTGATATTCTTTTGTAACTGCAAAGAGATTATATCTGCAATATTTAGTTATCTCTTGTGAATGTTATTTAAATACTGTATTGTTAAAGCATGGGATTAAGGTGATTGCTTTGAAAAGTAATAAGGAAAATATGAAAAAGTATGACCCTTTCTGGGATAGATCTGTGGGTTCATGAATAATGTAATAATGGAGGGATTTGTGTGTTACTTTGTTACTCTTATTGCTGTTCTAAATTTAAGGCTACCTAAGATGTTTTAATGGTTTTAAAGAATTCTGAAAAGTAAATTGTACATAAGGGGGAGGCCAGGTGGCTCAGTGGATAGAGTCCCAGCCCCGGAGTCAGGAGACCTGGGTCTGGGTCAGGCCTCAGAAACTTGGTGATTGCTTAGCTGTTTGACCTTGGACAGGTCACTTAATCCAATTGCCTTGGGAAAAATAACCATTTGTATGTTGAGGATGGTTAGTAGGTAAACAAGTTTATATATATATAGCTATTTATGTGAACTGGGAGTATTTTGGATCTATATATGTATATTCCAAAGTAGTGGTTGTTTGCTTTGAAGTAAAAGCACTGTATAATATAGGAAAGATAAACACAAGATAACTTGATATTTCTCTGTGCAATCTCCTGGACAAAAGAGGCATTTATTTATTCGTTGTAAGATATGGAGTTGTAAGAGATGGAGTAGATATGATTTCAGACAAAGGGATGTCTCTAGTAAGAGGTAGGAGATAGGCCTGTAGGGCCAGTCATAGTTAGAATACCAGGTTTTAGGCAAAGACCCAGGAAGGATAATCAAGGTACTGGTTTCATTAATTGGGACTCCATTAAGATTATAATTGGAATTTAGTGAATTGTATTCACTGGAAGTTTTAACTAGGTAAAACAACTATTTTAGATCACAGGAATTAATTTTTCTCTTCAGATACCAGGATGGTCAACAAAAAGAAATGCTACTGGGTAAATGTCATGTTCTTGGAGCCAAGGAAGCCAATTGGCCAAGGATGTCAGGTGACAGGGATGGGCAGCTTCTCAGTATGGCTGAAGTTGGACCCCTTTGACTTAATTTCCCAAAAATGATATGTGGATAATGTCTCACCTGGAAGAATAAAGATGGCCTAAGACACTTGACTTACCTATGTGACCTCTGCCTGGACACTGACATTCAATACATATAAAGGAAATTTCCTTTTATGTCCTAGAAAGTTTCAGATAAATTAGATCTAATAGCCAGAGATGGGTTAGGTATCTGGCTCTGACACCTGCTATCAGCTACATGCTAAGATAGGAATTAAGTTTCCTTAGTTTTTGTATTAGAGGGGATATTTAGGTAAGAAGAATGGGAAATACTTAGGATAATTACAGTTTCAAGTTCTAGTTTGAGGAAAGGAGCGTGAGTTAGATAAGTATGCCAGGAAAAGGAAAATATGGAAATATTTGGGGGAAAAATTTCATTTTGGTTAAGGATGTTTGCGTCATTATTGTAATGAGAGCAAAGGTTAAAATTGTTTTATTTTAAGTCAGATTCTGGGTACTTGTAGAACAAAGACAACTGTTGAATGTATGTGTATGAAGCAAACTCCCAATGAGAATGATCACATTGACTCAAGCTTGTGAGTTTGCTCATGTAGTAAAATACGAATGGAAGTTTGTGTTAAAAGTGAACTGTGTGTGTCAATATGGCAATAAGGCAAAATGTAAATTGTAATAAGTTCCAGAATCTCACTGTTTTCTGATGGAAACATGTTTTGATCTGAATAAGATGTTAAGCAGTTTCTCTACCAGAAGACAAGGTCTCAAGGAGTCAGAGTTGGAGAGGACTTTTTGGAATAGATTCAGAAGCTGCTGAAGGACACTGGATGCCTCCAAGGGAGAAGAGAAGAGGAGAAGAGAGGAGACACTTATCCAGTTATTTCCACCATCTCTCAACTATGTGTACATTCTTTATCTATAACTTCCCCTTGACTCTGTAAGTGTGACACCCCTACTTATGCCCTTCTCCTTACGGAAAGGAGGGGAGGCAGGGTGAAAATGTTCTCCATTGAGAGAGAAAGAGGGAGATTATTGAGTGGCATTATTATAGCTATGTGAGTCTGTATAGGGAATGAGTCCTACCTCTGATTTAGACAACAGGGTGTTAGTAAAGGTGGAAGTAGAGTCTAGCTGGCAGAAGTCAATGTCCAGTCTTTTGGTGTGGCTGTTGGACTTGCCATAGTTCACAGCAGTTTGAGAATTGGCCTTGGGTACCCCTTGGTCTGGCCCAGGTGAGGTATCCGTACCTTGTAAGGTGTATCTTGCAAGGTTCGTGAATAAAATGTACAATTTTCTCTCACTCTAGCAGTTTTTCTTTTCATTCACTTATAACAATAAAGACAAATAAAAAGCCTCAAGATCATACTATATGAGGGTCTGTTGAAGGAACTTAGAATGTTCATCCTAAAATGAAAAGATTTGGAAAGAACATGTAATGTCTTCAAATATTTCAAAGGATGTTATCTAGAAAAGACTGGTGGTCCTACAATCAAGAGTTTATTTAACTTTTCTCCCATTATTCTCCCACAGAAGAGAATCAACTATAATAAAAAGATCACTGACCCTGGTACCAAAAGAAGTTACTCAAAACTACCCAAATCTGAATTTCTTCTTGTGTAAATTAAATACTATATAAATTATATTACAAATATAATATAAACATACTACTAGGTTTACTTTACTTTAAGTAATTGATGAGAACCCTTGGCTCCAAATAAATATACCTTCCCAAAATGTCTTTATTTAAATCCTACGCTCCTTTTAATGTTCCTTCAAAGTCCAACTCTTCAGAAGAATTTTCCTGGAAAGCCTTTTCAAATTGCTGGGGTGCGGCTAGGTAGCACAATGGATAAAGCACCAGCCCTGGAGTCAGGAGTACCTGGGTTCAAATTTGGTCTCAGACACTTAATAATTACCTAGCTGTGTGGCCTTGGGCAAGCCACTTAACTGCATTTGCCTTGCAAAAACCTAAAAAAAAAAAATCAAATTGCCCCGGCCCTCAATGATCTCTTACTCCTCTGTACTCTTAAACTTAATTTACAAACCCCTAAGTCGTTTAAAAACCTGTCTTATCTTTGTATATGCAGCACCTAGCATTGACATCCCTGCACTAAATCATAGTCAAAAACATTAGTTGATGATTCAATGCTAAAATATTGTCAGATACAACAGAACAAATTGCTAAAGTTGTTTCCCAGTCAATTGAAAATGAACCAATCTATTCTTCTAAATTAAGTATCAAGCTGTTGACTGCTAAAGATTAGAATTCCACATTAGGTTCTAAACATAGCTCTATGCTTAGCACTAGTAAAGGCAGAGACTTTGCTACATACTACTCCCTTGCACTCATGGAGCTTGCAGAATAGTTAATAAATACCACACACACAATTATAATGCAAAACAACACATGTTAAGGTGCAAAAGAGGCAAAAAAAAAGTAGAGAATGAAATCTGAAGGTAAAAAGCTCATTACCAAGCAGGAGATTAAATCCTTTCTCCAACACATCTGTTCTAAAGACAGAAAAGAATTCCAAATTTAGGGAGGAACATAGAAGGAGATTCTAGGGAGAAATGGGAAAATACAGAATATGTATGGGAAGATGCTGAGTGGTCAAGTTGGCTAAAGAAAAGGGAACTGAAAGGCTGGAAAATATGAGATAAGGTTGGAAAGAATACAGTACTAGACTGTGGAAGAATGCCATGCAAAAAAATATGAAGAGAAGCAGCATATTTCAGTGGAGAAAGCATGGACTCTGCAGAAAGATGCTTACCCTGAGCAGGGAACAAGTAACCAAAGCCTCACTGGGTATCAGTTTCCGCATCTATAAAATAAGGAGACTAGATGGCATATATGGTCTTTTCCTGTACTAGGTCTATTTACTATTCTTTGATCCAAAAGAACCAAATTTACTCAAAAGGCAACAGAAAAAAACTGAAGATTTTTAGCCTAAGGTATATCACTACATCTATGCATGATGGGATGTGAAAAAATGACTGGAAGGAAAACTAAAAACTTATAAGAAGTCTCTCAAAATAGTTCAAGAAGGTGCTAATGAGGGCTTAAATTATCTGGGACTAACAGAAATAAAGAATGGAACAAAAATGATATGATAAGAGGCAAAACTCATAGAAGCAAGAAACAAAAGATACCAAAAGTTCACAATCTATAAGAAGTCTTATATGCCTGTATCATAAATATTTTCTTTCAGAAAGAGTCAGGGGACACTGAACATCAAAAGTTCCAATTATCACCATTAAAAACAAATTTGACTTTTATTTTAAGGTATTGGAAATGAATATTTATATGTCATTTCTGAAACCTCTATATAAAATTCAACTCTCAATTTCTTAAGAAAAACTAGAAAAACAAAAAATAGATGCCATTAAATATGTAGATAAGTAGCTAATATTGAAAAAAATAGGAAAGGCATAGAACAGACCAACACAATATCACCATTTCCTAAGCAAATTTAATGAAGGTAAACCAATCATAAAAAAAAAAAACCCAAAAGAGACTTAAAAACCACCAAAGGTAAAAAAATGCTTTATCTTTTTGCCAAGAAGAGAGACACTGCAGTCAAGGGAAACATCAGTTTAGAATATAAACTCATTTATAAAATATTCCAAAGTCTATGAGTAATATCTCTCTTTTTTTAAAAAGTCACAAAGGGAAAAACAAGTTGACAAAAAGCTTATTAAGAAGAGATTTAATTAAGTCAAAACATTCCATTTAAGGCATTTAAGGATGAAACTACACAGTCAACTAATAGGGGGGAAAAACTCAAAAAGACCCAACAGGAGCTTTACCATAAAATAGTTTCTCCCTGGATGAAATCCAGCACCATAGTCTTGCTATGTTACAAAAGAAGGCACTATAATTTTGAAGGCCCTTTGGAAGAGAAGTCAGACTGACCAGATCTTACATATCTACTCTAGTAAAAGCCAAGTTCTCAAACTGAATAATGATAAAGAAATGCAATAAACTAAAGTGAATTCTCAGCCCCCTCTTTTGCCCAGGAGAGCCAGAAACAGGATAAGATGAAAACGGGTCATCAGCAAAACCACCACAGAATGGCCTCCCCATACTAAGACCAGAGACACTTGTATGTAGCCTGAAAGAATTTGGAAGCAACAGGGACAAAGGATTCTCTGGAGAAAAACAAGCAGTGAAGTGGGTAGAATTCCCAGGGAGCAGCACTGGATAAGGAACAGCTTAGTGTTTCAAAACTCAAATGGAGACATCCCAGCCCAAGCGCCATAGAAGACCCTGAAGATAACATCAATTAGGATCTCAAAGATCCAATAGAGTCCTAACTCCAGGAGGGGAGGTCAATTCAAAATTCTAAGGAAAACAAAGCACAACCAAGGAGGATCAACCACTCTAGCCAAAGCTCAGCAAGAATACTTGGGGGGGGGGGGGGGGGTGCAGGACAAGGAATGGTAGAGTAGGGAGAGCTGGTCTAGGCTAAAAAAAATCTTGTTTAGTACCTAAAGGTGGAGAAAAAAGGCAAACCAACAAGGTAATCAGTAAAGTGAGGTATTTATTCAAGGTCAAGGAATTACAATTTCTTGCCTTATTCAGATAGGGATGCAGGGGGAGGAAGGATTGAAGGGGATTCTTGTAGGGCTTAGTCATGGGAAATAGCAAGATAGGTCTGGGGATATAAATAACAGTTGAACTGCTGGAAGGGAGTGTAGAAGGTGTTGAATGGTTACAAAAACAAAGTGGAAGAAATGTCCTAGTGATTGTCTCTGCTCAGGAACAGGGACAGTTAGCAACTTTCAGAGCAGGATAGAGGCCCAGAGTTACTCATGGTTGACAATACTAACCAATATCTAATAATAATGCAAACCTAGAGATCTACCAAAAAAATGGAGAGAGCAACTCCTTAACAACTACTAAAAGTGACTCAAAAGAAACAGATTTTCCAGAAATACTATTTAAAAACTTTTTAGAAGCAAGAAATTTACAAGTCTGATAAAAGCTCCAGGAAAAATCATAAAAAAGCTTACAGAGCTTAGAAGGAAAACTGATCAATTTACCCAAGAAATGGACTGTGAAAACTAGAAGAAACCAAATAGAAGTCAATGATTGGATGAGAAAAGAAATATTAGAACAAAAAAATCAAAGGGGAAAATAGAAGGAAATGTAAGATAAAAACTGACCTGGAAGAAAAGTCAAGAAAGAATCATCAGACTTGGGATCTGGAGTCAACAAGAGGACCTGAGTTCAAATTCGACCTCAGACACTTAACAACTACCTCATTATGACCTTGAGCAAGTCACTTAACCCCACTGCCACACAAAAATTTTAAAAAAATAGTCATAAGAATCCTTAAAAAACAAATTGTTGTTTTTAAAAGTAGACACCATATTTCAAGAAATTATAACTGAAAACTACTCAGCTCTACTGGAGACAAGTAAAGGTGAATGAAGCTAGAAAGAATACAATAGTTAGCACCTGAAGGAAGCTTTAAAAGGAAAATTCATAGGAATGTCATAATCAAAACCTAGACCTTCCAGTTCAAAGAATTTCTAGAAAGAAGCAGTTCAAAAACAAAAGAACTGTAGTCAGGATCATACAAGCGCCTCTATTAAAATGAAGAGATCATGGAATACAACTAAGAACTCCCCCTGTAAAGCTTAGAATAATCCTACGGGGGGGGGGGGTTACTTTTAATAGAATGGAAGATTTTCAAGCATTTCTGAAGGAAAAAACTAAGTAGGAAATGTGAAATGCAAAAACAAAAGCAAAAAGGGACTCTGAAAAACAAAATCATTTCAGCAACTGGAAGGTTCTCCAGGATGAAGCAGTGCTAATATTCTAATGGGAGAGAAGAAACAAACATCCCTTAAAATTCTTTATACCTTCAAAGGGTAGTGAGCAAATTAAATAAGAAAAGTAGGTAAACTAGTGGTGCATTGTTTCTATTCTCAGGGTTTTCAGAGGGGAAAGAGAAGAGAAAGTAAAAAAAGAATAGTCTTAGAGAGTGAAACATGTTATTGCTCACAACTGCAGTGTATTATTAGTATACAAACATGAAGAAAATGATTGGGAGGGTGGGCATCAGATGAACCCCACAAAATTTAGTGTATTACAGAATTTGTGTACACAGAATTTAGTGTATATAAAGAAATATATCAAACTCAAAAGGGGAAACAATTGGGGCTGATGGAGTAGGGAGACATTAAGAAGGATGATAATAATGGGGAGGAAATTATCAAAAGCAAATTAAACCTTCTGAAAAGAGATTGGAGGGAGAGGGGTACAAAGATGAGAGAAAAGACAAAAACACTATGGGAAACTGAGTCAGGAACCCCACCTCAACAGGATTGGGGGATCAGTCCAAGGACACTCCCAAAGTTCACTGCTTTCCCCCTCAAATGCAAGTTGATCAGAGTTCTGGTCTGTCTCAGAAATGAAACTAAGATGGGTGTGAGTGAAGGAGACCCTTTATTACAATTCGCACAAGAAGCAGGTGCATAGTACCTCAGAGGATCACACACCCTAACAGAAGCAAGAGTAAGCATTTTTATAAGGTTAGTCCCATGAAGATCTGAATTCAGATCCTTTCAGGTTACAACCCTTCCTTATACTTCCCACTCCATAACCTCCTTGATATGTTTCCCCCTACCTGGTCATATATTGCATGTTATATTAATGACCCTCTGTCATCACACAGGTTGTGTCAGTTAATAGTAATTAAGAGTGCACAGAAAGGGGTGGCTAGATGGCACAGTGGATAAAGCACCAGTCCTGGAGTCAGGAGTACCTGGGTTCAAATCCGGTCTCAGACAAGAATTACCTAGCTGTGTGGCCTTAGGCAAGCCACTTAACCCCATTTGCCTTGCAAAAACCTAAAAAAAAAAAAAAAAAAGAGTGCACAGAAATAAGAACAGAGTGATCAGTACACGACCTCTTGAGTTCAAGGTTTTCTGCATGCCAACCTATAGACCCAAAGAATTAGAAACCGAGGGTCCCAAAAATTGAGGAATAATTCAACAAATATGGTGTATATATATGACATAATAGTATTATGTCATCAGAAATTAAGCAACTGGGAGTTTATATGAACTGATGAAGAGTTGTGGTACAAACCAGAAGAACAGTTTATATAATAATAATAATATAAAGAGAAACTATGAGGCAGCTAGATAGTATAGTGCATAAAGCACAGGACATAATGTGTCAAGAAGACTATTTTAAATTTAGTAGCAGAATGATTCTGGGCTTTCAGTCTCAGTTTCCCATCAGTAAAAGAGAAGTAATAATTGCACTTCACCCAACAGGATTATTGTGATGATAATATAAGTAAAGCATTTTGAAAAACTTAAAAGTGCCATATGAGCATTATGTATTATTTATATGATTATGAAAATTTAGAATTCTACTGACTGCAATAATCAACCACAATTCTGGAGGACCAATAATGAAGCATGCCACCCACTCACATCCCAACAGAGAGGTGATTCTCAGGATGCAACATTTTTTCAGACATAATCAAAAGACATAATTTTTTAAAATTCATATTTGTTTGTTTCCCCACCTTGCAATATTGAAGGGAAATCATGGGAGCAAAAGAAAATAGATCTTTGTTCACTAACAAAATTAAAATAAAAATAGGAGGAAGAATCAAGAAAAGGAAAAAATTAGGATCTAACAGTACCTTAGATTGCTTCTTAGCCAAATGCAACATGGAAAAACAAATAATATATAAATAAAATGTTTTCTTATTGCATCATAAAAAAATGACAAAAAAAGAATCTCAAAGAAACTCGAACTGAAGAAGAATAAATGGAGAAGAACCAGGAGAACAATTTACACAAGGACAATTATATAGAAAAAAGCAAAAATCTTTCAAGATTTAAAAACTATGAAAAACTATTGTGCTCAACACAATAACCCACCATGTCTCCAGAAAAACCTATGAGGAAATATGTTACTCATCTTCTAATAGATAAAGAATACAGAAACATACCATGGCCACTTTGTGTATTCGTTTTTTGCCTGACTATGCTTAGCAAAAACGACTTTTCTCTTTCTTCTTGTTATTTTATTTTTATTTAGGATAGAGGGGAAGGAGGAGATGGGGAGAAGAGTCACAGAAATACCCCCCAAAAAGGTTTAAAAACACCAAAATGAATAAAAGTTCAAAAATTTGCAGAGAAGCTGAAGAGTTTTGAAAAAAAACACATTCAAAAAAGAAATATGTAGAATTTATTATATACATTTTAAAAAGCAAGTGGTATGAAAAGATTGACAGTTTAATATAGAATCTTTGTAACAGCTAAAAAAAGTTAACTTTAAAAAATGAAAATTTGAAAATAAATCTTGAAAGATAAAGATGCTAAGAAAAAAATCAGATCCTCTTACCAAAAAATAACAATTGATAAAAATATAAGTACTGATCCGCATGTCTATTTTCTTATCAAACAACTGAGAATTTATTAATCTTCTTCTAAATCTGAGGCATTAAATTAGGTATCAAAGACACAAAAAACAAAATCTTCAAGAGGAAAATATAGTCATGCATTGAGAACCTTTGATCTAGCAATTATCAGTGTCTGGCACAAAGTACATGTTTAATAAATGTTTATTGACTGATTAAGGTATAAAAGGACTTGATGGGGCAGACTTTTAGAAATGTTATTCTATAGCAAACCATATCTAAACAATAATAAGTGATTAGAAGATGCAAAGAATACAAGATTCCATTGTGTAGCTTATTTGTTGACCATAAAAAAGCATATGATTCAGTAAAGCAACATGCTGCATTAAGTGTTCTTTTCCCATGCATGTGTTAAATTATGATTTAAGATTCCTTAAATGACAATGATAAACTTAACTTTGTTTTTCAATCTTCTATTAATATCAACTGAGAAAAAAACAAAAAGACATACAGTAGAAATGTTTGTCATGGTTCTGAAGAATGGCCAGCACAAACTCCAAATCAAAGAGGTATTCTTTTTGGATGGAAGATTCTCTACATACTCCTATTTGGGCATTACAATGTCTCTAGCCATAGAAGATTGCAATGCCTCCTAAATGAAAACTATCATCATGGGAGTTTTGCCCATCTTGGGTGAAGAATGCATATTGTTCAGACAGTTAAGTTGGACAGCATATAGAGGTATCATACCAGTAGATATATAGGTCTTGGCCAGGCATTGTAGCTGGGTAATGAACTGGACCCAGAATTTAGTAGGAGGAAAAGAACAGGCTGTACAGCATTTTGGAAACAGTACAGTGCTTTTAAACCTAATATTTTCCACGAAACAAAAGCTCATCTTTTTAACATCAACATTCTGCTCATCATGGAATATTACCTTCTTCTAAGAATTAAAGTGGCCAGTAATCCAAGGGTAAATGGAAAGGTGAATATGAGTAGATAACAATGTGTCATTGAGGAAAAACTGCAAGAAGCAGTCCATAAAAAAAAAAATCACCAAAAAGATACATGCCCAGAGCAAAGGATGATTACGTAACAAAACCAATGGGAAAGCCTGAGTGCTCCCAATGGTATCCACAAAATGTCAAGAGCCTAGCATAAAGTCCTTAAAACACTGTGGGTAGTGGAGGCTAGGTGTTGGAGTCAGGAGTACCTGGGTTCAAATCCGGTCTCAGACACTTAATAATTACCTAGCTGTGTGGCTTTGGGCAAGCCACTTAACCCCATTTGCCTTGCAAAAAAAAAAAAAACCTAAACTAAAAAAAAACAAAACACTGTGGGTAGATCCTCTGTGAGGATTTATGGGAATTAATAGCTACGAATGGCACAAGATGAGAATATATGAATAGGCCGCAAACTATTCTACAGTTTGAAAGAATACCAATATCAATTAGGTGATAGAGCCACTAAAAAATATCTATTTTCTAAGCTTAATTTATGACATTAAGAAAATGTCCAATAATATTGACAAATTCATAACTTATTCATATATTATCAGTCATTTATATCATTACCAGAATACCAAACTGCATATTTCCTGTTAACATGTCATGTAACTTCATATTTTACAATTTATAGGATAACCTTTCTTTAACACTTGACTCTCAGCTTCTCCTTTCAATCCAATTCTCTTCCCAAAATGAGTTCCAAATAGTACTGTTTGTGATCACAATTTGAATCCCAGGTGCATTAACTTACAAACTGTACATAAATGACTGTATAACTGCATAACATGTATGACATGTTCTTGGAAATCACCAATTGATTGCTACATCTATGCTCATGAAAAAAATTTTTTTTCTATATGATAGTCAGTAGTCATATTAATCAACCATTACTTTTGACCAAAAATAACACAGGAAGATGCTATTATTTTTTAATTTTTATTCCTGATTCTTTATGCCTTTTATTGGTATGAAAACACTGAAGTAGAGAACACTGAAGAGAGAATAAAAGGGAAGGGTGATGATTAAGAGAGTCCTCCTTCCAAAAAAAATAAACTGAGCAAAAAGGCAAAACAATGATAAGATTGTTTTTCTCTTAATAAAAATTTCAAAAATAATTTTTAAAGTGGATGGTTCTAAAGGTTCATTAGTTTTGCAAGGAGGAAACTACCCTATTCCTATCCTTCCACTGATTTGAAAGCTTTTCAAAATTATTTACACTACACTAAGTGTCACAGCATGAAAAATGGGGACATACACATATATGGATATAAGAGTCAAGGTAAGACAGCAGATATTCCAGGATGTCAGTCAGGGCTTCAGTCCCACTTCTACTGTAAAGAAGCTTAATCTCTCAATGTCCCAGCCAACTTACTAAGACTATAAATAACTGAATAATTACAGACCTAAAGTAAACTTTCTCATTGGAAGCTCCCTATACTAATGAAATCACAGAGAAACAAATATAGCACATGTTAACATTTTATGTATATATGTTTGACCATGAGGCAAGACTAATTCTGTCGTTCAACATTTTTCTATACATATAAGTTGATTGTGTGTAAATAATTCAACTCCCTGAAAAAAATCTGATAAAATAAAATCACTGTTCAAACTCAAATATCAATTTATAAATGTATTCATGCACACATCTACTTTTATGCTGATCAATGTTTTAATATAACGATCTTCTAAGTTAATTTCCAATTTAAAAAGTATTCTCATGATGTTCTAAGTTAGTTTCCAATTTAAAGTCTTTTCATTTTATTGTCTTGATCTTGCCTTCAGGGAAGTTATTCCAAAATCTTTTTTTTTAAAGTTAACTTTCAGCACTGATACAAAGGTAAAAGAAAAGGAAGGTTACTGTAATAAAATGACATGTTCTTCCTGAATTTACCCATGGACCTCACAGTCTACAACTTCCCTACAAAAACAAACTCATACAAACATTAATGAAAAATAGTATGAATCGGTTTTGCTTGACTATAATTATTTGTCACAAGGGTGCTTTTTCAAAATTTTTTAATGGGAGGATAGGAAACAGAAACTAGATGTTTGTTAATTTAAAAAAATTAAGCAGTAAAGCATAGTTCTTTAGTCTAATCAATGAAAAAAAAAAGCAACCTTGAAAACTTGGCCAACAGAAATAAGCAGTTATATTTAAGCTGACAAGATCTTAGGATAATTTTAATAATCAAGATTGGTCCCAAAGAACAAATGAAACATAACCCACCCCACCCCACAATTTTTGTTTAACCTTTTTCTTGGATACAATAGGAGGGTGGGGAAAGAGAGGAAAATGAAGAAGAGGAAAAAGTACTACATTCAACCTTGATTTAAAAACAAAAAGCTTAAATGAATTTTTTTCTCTACTCCCTCCTCCAAAAACAAAACAAAACAAAATACTAAAACCTAGTGTTTTACAATCTCTTGTTGGGATATACCAATATGAAAGAAAATCCTGGCCAGTAATTTTTATTCTCAATGCAAATTAATACTGAATTTTACAGAACAACAGAGTCACTTCTGTAATTCATGAACCAAACAATTTCTTCGGTTAAAATGAACTATCAAATCATTTTTATTTAAACATTCAATACTCTAATCAGGCCAGGTTTAATCTTCAAAAAATTGGACAAACATATACCAATATAGAACTAAAGTAAATGTTCTAACTGTGGTCTATGCAACCTCTCTGGGACTGTTTCTTCTCTTGCAAAATTAAGCTGGAAGAAAAAATAACATCTTCCATCTCTAATTCTTCCCATCCATGAAGGAAAACATTAACACCAATAACCAAAAAATGCTGTCACATTGAAAGATTCCCATCACATTACATGACTATGGGGCAGCAGAGATGCACTCCACTTCCTAGCCAGTTTCTTTTCCCCAAACAGGGATACAAGTAAAATGTGGTTGGGAATCAGGGTCTCTAGGATGATCTGTTTCTTAGTTGCAGACAGGTAAACAGAGAATGATTATACTAATTTTTTTTGGAGTTCAAGATTAGAGTTTTGTGAGTAAGTGACTGAGAGGATCGAGTTACCAGTCTTGGACAAAGAGTAAGCAGTAGTATAAGGATAGTTAGATAAATATAAGTAAATATGCTGCAAAATACAATTTCGTTATTTTTGGAAGAACAACAAAATTAATATTCTGCTACACTGATGAAAACTAGTGAATACATAAAATATATGGCCAGGTTTAGTGGACAGAGAGCCATGGAGTTAAGGAGGACTTCATAAGAGAACTGACAGACAACAGTTGGTGACCATGGGCAAGTCACCAAGTGCCCCCAGGTACTGGGACACTAATTATAAATTACAGAGTTGCAGATCAGCATAAATGGACAGAATTTCCAAACCACAAGTTCCCTACACCAGAGAAATTACGAATGGGACCTCATTTTAATTATAAACCTGCGTTCAAACTGAATAGAGATTTAAGTAAAAAAAAAAGATAACTAGTTCTCCTGGGTGCACCAAAATTCTGTTTCAATAAATAACAAAAGAAAATGTAATATCAATCTAAGTAAACACCTCACACTCAGTACATCACCAGGTTCTATGCTCATCCTGCTAATTGGTCCCTGCTCTCCTAACACTTACGTCTAAAGAGGTAAATGTGTCTGAGTCATAATTAAGTTAAATAATAGCACTGTACAAAAATAAACAAAGGATGTTTATCTAGCCAGGATCCTATTTTCACTATTCTCCAAAAATAAATTTTTACAGGTAGAAATTCCCAGTTAAACTCATAAGACATCTTTATATTCCACAGAAATTCTCTGAAGTTTAGAGCCAACTGACTTTACTCGTATTTAAATTTAATGCTGTCGTGTTACTCCTGCGTATTGTCGCTGGACCAGAGGCCTCAAGCTTGGATGAGAAATTGGGCCACGGGCAAACAGGAATAATACAAACGGAACGGAGAATCCAAACTATTAGCTTTTTTTCACCTAACTGACAGCAATGTTAGCTTTAAAAAAAAGACTGGATATTTCGCCGCAGACAAGTGATAACCTCGAGCGGTTAAAAAACAAAGGACGGCGGAGTGCGGGTGCTTTTTCGGGGCGCAGAGCCCGACGCGCAGCCCAAGGCGGGCCGGAGCGGGGTGGGATGGCCGGAGTCCCCGGGGGGCTGCTGCCGCCTCGTCCTGCCCGGCGGCGCGCCCGCCGGCTCTCGGCTAGCCGAGGGACCTGCCCGGGCCCGGGCTGCCAGCCCGAGGCCACGCAGGCGCCGGCCCCGGCGCTCTCGCTCTAACAAAGGTTGCAGGGGGGGGGGGGGGCTCGCACCTGGGGCTCCAACTTTCGGAAAGTGCGGAGGGAGCACAAAGAAGCCCCCCCAGGGGCACCCGCGGCCCCGAGCACGGCCGGGTCGGGCGCCTCCCGCCGCACGCCGCAGCCCCTTCCCGGGCCCCCTCCCCTCCCCCTCCCCCGCCCGGGCGCCCCCCGCGCTCCGCTCACCTCTCAGGAGGACGCAGAAGCTGCAGGCCAGGAGGCTCCTGAGCACGGCCCCCATCTTCCCTCCGGCCGCTCCCGGCCTCCGCTCGGCTCTCACCGGCTCCGGGCGGCTGCAGGAGGCGGCGGCGGCGCGGAGGAGCCGGGGCCGCCGCGGCCGCCCCTCGCGGTCATGCTGCCCGGCCTTGGCAGAAAGAGAAGAAAGGCTCGGCGGCCGGCCCTGCCCTGGCCCCGGCCCTGGCCCCTCGCTCCGGCTCGGGCTCCGCGGGCGCCGCCTCGGCCTCCGCTCTACAGCGCTACTTCTCCCTCGGGGGCGGCCCGGCTGCAGCGGCGGCGGCGGCGGCCTGCGTCTGCTTCCATCCTGCGGCCCGCTCCCCCGGCGGCGGCGGCTCGTCCGCGGGCTCCACGCAGCTCCTCATTCAGCCTCCGCCTCCCCCAGCGCGGCGGCGGCGGCGGCGGCGGCGGCGGCGGCGCAGGCGGCGCAGGCGGCGCAAGGATACACAGAGAGGCCCGCCCCGCCCCCTCTCCCTTCTGCTTCCGAGCCTCCGTCGGCCCCTCCCCCTCCCTCGATAGTCCCTCCGCCCCGCCTCCTCCGCCCGCCCCGCCCCGCTCCCGGGCGCCGCCCCTCGGCTGACGTCACCCGAGGCGGCTATGCAAACGAGGGGGCGGGCGCGGTCAGCTGGCGAGCTTCGGGGCCGCCCGAGCTCGGACCGTGTGTGGGGGAAAGGCCGGATGAGGTCCGTGTGTTATCGGCGCCGTGCGGGAGAGGCCGTGCGGGAGCCGCCGGAGGGTGAAGCCGCATTCCGATGGGATTCTTTTCCTCGCTCCCGCTCGGGCTCCGCGCGCTGGGGAAGAGGCTGGGCGTGAGGCGACCCCGGCGTGGTCGGGACTACTTTCTCCGGCCGGAGCCGGGCCGGGCGGCCCTTTGTGCCGCCGCGGCCTGGCCGGTGAAGCCCGCGGGCGTCGGGGCCGCCTCTCCGGCCTGCCCCCGGCGCCTTGTGCGGGCGGGGGGCCGCGGCGCGCCGCCCCCCGAGACCAAAGCTCGGGGCGTCCAGGGGGGTCTTGGCGCCCCAGGGGCCTTCCTCGCCCGGACCTCCCATTCCAGGGCCCGGCCTGGCACTGCTCCTCCCTCCCGGGTGAAGCCCAGGCGGCCCGGAGCCTAATGGCCGGATGCCCCCCTCCGACCAGCTTCCTTGACATTTGCAGTCTTCCGAGTTACAGTTTTGTGAAACACCGTCCTTGTCCCCCCCGTGGAACTGGGCGTCCAGGGAAGGGTGAAGCCCTCAGGATGATGTCTTTGGTCCTCAAAAGGAAACACGTGTTATTATAATAGCTATTTAGAATATTGGGGCAGGGGCAGTTCAGGGGTCCCAGATAAAATCCAACTTTAGAGTTTCACTCCAGCTCTTAACACTGAAATTTCCCATAGTTTGGCAGATTTGGTCTCAAGGAATCAAAATTCCTGTTGGATCTCAGATACTTCTTGGCCCATCTACTTCGATTTATTTTTGACCATCCAAAGAGTCCTCAAGGACGGAGAGAGAGAGGCAGCTTTTAATAAGAACAGAGGGATCTGTCAAGGAGTCCTGCTGTAGGGGCGGCTAGGTGGTGCAGTGGACCTGGATTCAAATCCGGCCCCAGACACTTAATAATCCCCTAGCTGTGTGGCCTTGGGCAAGTCACTTAACCCCACTGCCTTGCAAAAACCTAAAAAAAAAAGAAAAAAGAGAAGTCCCTCTGAAGAATTAGACAAATAAGGAGACTCATCAAACTGGGGAGTAGGAAGATTGCTAGTCATTGAAATTCTTCAATCAGCTAGATAGGATTAGAGAACATTCACCAATGATTAAAGGCAATTGGAACTATGCTTCTAATATTATGAAACTGTTCTCTTCTACATTTTTATGAACGACTTTGAAAAGGTATAGATTACATGCTCATTGAATTTGCTGATGGCAAAAAAGTTAATAGGGATAGCTAACACTGTATGATAGTCCTGGAGACCAGAATGATCTTAACAAGGTAAAGTGTTGAACTGACTCTAATAAAATGAAATTCAGTTTGAAAAAATGTAAAATCTTACAATGGTTAAAAAAAATAGGATTGTAATAAGCCCAAGATGGGGGAAACATGGTTAAACAATCATTGTTCTGAAAAAGATTTAAGCATTTAGTTGGCTGCCAGCTCAATTTGAATCAGGGGTGTGACAGTTTTAAAAAACAGTGATTTTAGGCATAGCCCCCTAAGAATAAGGGGGTCATAAGCCCATGTTCTCATATGAAGCATCACATTCAATTAGTACCACAGTTTAAGAACCTTGATAAGTTGAAGGGTATCCAAACAAAGTCAATGAAAATGAAAATCTCTGAGACTCTTATATGAAGATGATTTGAAGGAACTGTATAGCCTAGAGAGGACTCAAGAGGATATACAGGCAGTGTGGTACAGTGGAAAGATCAAGGAACTTGAAGTCAGAAGACTTGGGTTTGAACCCCAGCACTTTTTCTTACCAACTTTTTGAATATGACCAAAATGTCCTCCCCTCCCCTCAAATAGTTTATTCTTTAGAAGTTAGAATTTGAAAGAATTCAAGAGGAAGGGACAACCTATCTCCTCTCTATACCCCTCATTTCGTGTGTGTGTGTGTGTGTGTGTGTGTGTGTGTGTATTCTACCCTGATCAGAGGATCTTTGGGTAGCAAAAGAAGCTTGACTTTGTCCAGTCCCCAAATCCTAAATCCTAGTTCCCTTTAAGCAGATATAGTGCAAGTGTTTTCTAGTATTTTATATTTCCCTATTATTCATTTTAATAGTCACTGAACATCCTAATATTTGAAATACTAAAGTAAATGTTTGAGTAAATGTTAACAAATTTACTGCACCAGTAGAGAAAGCTTTAAAATTTTAAGATCACCTCAGAAGAGTTAAGAATTGTCATATATTCAGACCATGGACTAACTTAATGACTTCTTTTTTCCTATTTATTACCATTGGACTAGGAATATGCAAATAAAAATGTCTCATAAATCCCATGCCAAAGCTGTGAAAACAGGCTCCCATATCTACATGATTAAATTTGTAATACTAATCATTGTGAGCTAAATTTCCAGTCTTTCTCATTTTTCTCCTTTGTTTCCTCTATCAATTGTAATACTCAAGTATCCTGAAACAAGGATTTTAGAATAGCAACAAGAGATTATATCTTGTCTCTCTCTTCTAGTTCATATGGTGAAAAGGTTACAGTTGGATGAAAATATGAGGAAAGCTGTTAGAAATTCCATAGCCCAGGTGGGGAGATGAGTTTTCTTTTCCAGACCATAAGCTCCCACTATTGAGCTGCTGCTGCTGTTCTCTTTATGGACTTTGATCTAGTTATTGGTATCTACCCTGGTGGAATTAGAAGAAGCCTCTTAAACTAGAAAACCCACAGGCATAGCAGAACATCCTTAATTGGAAGTTTCCAGGGGACCAATCAGTAGCCATGTTCCTGTATCCTAGCATAAAACCAAGATTAAGCCACTGTACCCTAAATATATTATCTCAAGAAATTTGACTTTAGATACAAATCTTTCCAGTCTCCAAAAATAAGTCTCTCAAACCCAGAACAAGGAAGACTACATGCCCCAACTTTCCATCAAAAAGAATTAAATAGGAGTATGCAATATTATGCATACAGTAAAAAAGCATTTAAATCAAAGTCAGAGGAAGACATAAATCTAAAACCTGACTGCCATTTTCTATATGTGAGTTTGAGTAAGAACTTCCCTGCGTCTCATTTTCCTCATCTTTAAAATGATTGCATTGGAGTAAATAGCCTCTGAGATCCCTTCCAACTTAAAAACTGACCCTATATGATTGACTGGGCAGCTAGATGGTGCAATGGATAGAGCACTGGCCTTAGGTTCAGTAGGATGGGAGTTTGAACTCGGCCTCAGACATTGCCGCTTAGTGACTGTGACCCTGGGCAAGTCATTTAACCCTGATTGTCTTGTATCATAAGCCAGATGACCCTGGAGGAGAAAGTGAGGCTGGTGAATTAGCTGAGCATCCCCCTCATTCAAATTCAGTTCTCATGCTTGTAATGGCATCACATCCCCGAAGTTGTGGTCTTCTTCGGAAAATGAAGCTCAAACATCATTATTATTATTATTTATTATTATTATTATTATTATTATATGATTGACTTAACTTATCTGACTACTGACTCTAGTCCTGGTTCTTGTCTCTTTTCCATTTGGCTTCTCCTCTCCTCTCTACAATCTAGTGCTTGGCATCTTTTCCAACTGTTCATTTGACTTTGACCTCCAGACTTCTTCTACCTCTCCAATACTTTCTGGATACCTTTACTGTAAAAGTAGTATTTACTGACCTAAACCCAAATACAATGACCTCTTTGGTCCTGCTACAAGACAGTAAAAATTTGGGAAGCAGAGAGAAAAAAAAGTAAAAATGTCTAATGAGAACATTAGAGAGGATCTAGATTTTCCTTGTTATGGATTTAAACAACCTTAGCTAAATTCCAAATAGACTGGTATGCCTATTATCTTACCCAAAAACAGTATTGGCAAATCTTTGTGACAATTGTAAATGCTAAGTAGACTTTGCATCTTTAAAGTAAACTTGATAAAGGAAAGGAGACCTTCAGAACTGGAAATCTCTTTCCTTTGTTATCAATAGAAGTATTTATGGGGCTAGAGGGACCAAAATCCAAATTTACACTACAGTGTGCAAGCCCCAAATTCAAAATGAGTCCATCTCTCCTGAGTTTTTCTCCCGTTGCTCCAAAAACCAAAGTAAACAAGTGTAATCCCATTTTGCATTAGATAACCCCTCAGATACTTGAAGTCAACAATCAAATCTTCAGCTGCACTACTTTTCTCTGCAATAAGTAGAATGTCTCCAGTTCCTTCAACCAATCCTGATGATATGTTTTTAACACCTGTCACAGTCCTGGATTCTTCGCCCATGTCAGCATTCAAAACCAGCAAATCATTGTGATCCACATCTACTGACACTAAGTATTGGAGGCCTGACTTGATCTCTCAATTTCCTTTTCTGTAAAATGTGAACAATAACACCTCCAGGATTGTTGAATTAGAAATGATATATTTGGATCCCTATTCTGTTCCAGTCAATATTAATCCATTTGACATGATTCCATAGAGGTAGTGAATAAAAGTTTTGTTTATTAGATCACAGAGCTGTGTTCTAATTATTATATTGCATATTATAGATTCATTTGCTTAATCCCAGAGAGCAAACTAAAGATCTTTCATCCTTTTTTTTCTTGTAAAGGTGACCAAGTCTAGTATGGTGAAGGTGACTTAATTACATGAAAAGTCCTCCAACTTATTTTTATATTTTTGTAGCTCCAGTCTACTCTCTCTTGACCAACATAAACAGGTGACCATCTGTCACCATTTAGTCAGTGGAAGCGCCCCATGCTTCACCCAACCCAAGATCCCACTGTTGACATAAATCTAGCTGATCCATCATTTTTGGCCCACAAAGTGAGGACAGTCTGTATTTGGATTCTGTATTTTGGGATATGGGATTCTATATTTTGTGTCCTAGTCGATTGTCCAAGTATCAAAGCTGACTCTGGAAGAAGGCAGCACTAAAGGGGCCCAAGGATCCTTTAATAAAAGTGCCATTGACTCAGAGCTCTGCCTCAGTGTTTTCTTCTTTACACATCAGGCAGTTATAATCCCTTCAATTGTGAAGGTCAAATGACATAATCTTTGTCAAGCACTTAGTCCAGTTCTTGGCCCATAGTAAGTGCTATAAAAATGTCAGTTAATATTTTTACTCATTTAAACACATGGATTATAAAAGGCAATTTAAAATAATTTTATTTACAATAAAAAGGATATACTTTATTAAAAACTGACACTATTCTCTACTACATTCACCACCTCCAAGATTGACCCAAGATTGGGTCATAAAAAATGTTCAATAACTCAGATTTGTACTATCAATTCCACAGACTGAGCTTTTTATATCTTCAGTTCTCTGGATTAGTCAGAGAAGATGACCTTCTTGCTCCTTAAAGGGAAACCACCCTAGCTTGCATATATATACATATATATATATATATATATATGTATATATATATGGACATAGTTGTCACTAAATATATACCTGCTGAATGAAACCTCAAGCTCCAAATTATCCCTAGCTGACAATACATTTTAATTAGCTTTGACACTAAGAACAACTTAGCTCGAAGCATCTTCATTCTCCTCTAAATATCCGCATGCAAATGTTTTTAAAAGTTCCACTCACAAATTTCTATGGAAGTCTCGTTGTTGAAAACTTTTTGAAACTTTTGAAAAGGGAATAAAGCGCTTACTGATTCAGTTTTAGACTCAATACCAAATTTCATTTACTCTGGGACATGTATACTACACCAATTCACTTAGGAATACTTTGTTTTTGTGTTGGGTTTTGGTTTTGGTTTTGGTTTGTTTTTGTGGAGCAATGGGGTTAAGTGACTGTCGGAGATCACACAGTCAGTATCAAGTATCTGAAGCTGAATTTGAACTCAGGGCCTCCTGACTCCAAACTTGGTATTCAATCCACTGTGCCACCTAGCTGCCCCCAGGAATACTTTGAAAAAGTTTATCTCCCTATGTTTTTAATATTTGATAAGGTTTCCTAGTTTCTCTCTACTTTGTCTTATACCCAGACTTTTGATGTAAGAAAAAAGAATAAGAATAGCTAGCATTTATATAGTCCTTTAAATTTTGTAAAGTCCTCTATGTATATTGATTTACTAATCTTCACTACAATACTGTGAGGTAGATTATCTCCATTTTATAAATAAGGAAACTTAACTGACACAGGGTCCCACAACTAGTAAGTGCCTGAAAAAAGAATTGAACTCAGAGCTTTGTGATTCCAAATCTAACAATCTAGTTATTGTTCCAAAAATAACAAGATATTAATTTTTGCCAGTTCCCCTTAAGATGCTATAAATGTTAGGACAGCTTTGGTTATTAAGAAGTCTTTCCTGAGAGCTAGAAAGAGAAATCCCATTCAAAGTAACCTCAGACAATATAAAATACCTGAAAGTCTATTTGCCAAGGCAGACTCAGAAACTTTTTGAAAACAATTATAAAACATTTCTCACACAAATTAAATCAGATTTAAATAACTGTGTGAGCATCAACTGCTCATGGATAGGTAGAGCTAATATAATAAAAATGACAAATCTACCAAAACTAATCTACCTGTTTAGTGCCCTACCAATCAGAATTCCAAAAAATTACTATAATGAGTTAGAAAAAAGTTGTAAGTAAATTCATATGGAGAAATAAAAAGTCAGGGCAGCTAGGTGGTGCAGTGGATAGAGCACTGGCCCTGGAGTCAGGAGTACCTGAGTTCAAATACAGCCTCAGACACTTAATTATCTAGCTATGTGGCCTTGGGCAAACCACTTAACCCCATTGCCTTGCAAAAGGAAAAAGAGAAAAAGAGAGTAATAAAAAGTCAAGACTTTCCAGGGATTCAATGAAAAAAAGTGCAAAAGAAGGTGACTTAGCCTGCCTGATCAAAAATTATATTATAAAGCATCAGTCATCAAAACTGTCAGTATTGCCTAAGAAATAGAGTGGTGGACCAGTAGAATAGACTAGGTGCAATAGAAAGAAACGATTATAGTAATCTGCTGTTTGATAAACCCAAAGAGTCCAACTATTGGAATAAAAACTCTCTGATAAAAACTGCTGGGAAAATTGGAAGTCAGTATGGAAGAAATTTAGATTAGACCAACACCTCACGCCCTATACCAAGATAAGATCCAAATGGATAATAGATTTAGACATTAAAAAAAAACCAATACTAAGATCAAGGACTAGTTTACCTGTCAGATCTATGGAAAGGGAAGCAGTTCAGGACTAAGGAAGAGATGGAGAACATCACTAAAAATAAACTAGATGATTTCAATTACATTAAATTAAAAAGCTTTTGCACAGATAAAACCAATGTAACCAAGATAAAAAGAAATGTAGTAAACTGGGAAACAATCTTTACAACTAATGTTTCTGACAAAGGACTCATTTCTAAAATATACAGAGAACTCAGTCAAATTTAAAAAAAAGCCATTCCCCAATTGACAAATGGTCAAAGGACATGCTAAGGCAATTTACAGATGAGATCAAAGTAATCCATAGTCATATGAAAAATTGCTCTAAATCATTACTTATTAGAGAAATGCAAATTAAAGCTTCTCTGAGGTACCATCTCACACCTCTCAGACTGGCCAATATGACCAGAAAGGATAATGATCATTGTTGGAAAGGTTGTGGGAAATCTGGGACACTAATACATTGTTGGTGGAGCTGTGAACTCATCCAACCTTTCTGGAGAGAAATTTGGAACTACCCCCAAAGGGCAACAAAAATGTGCATACCCTTTGATCCAGCAATACCACTACTGGGTCTGTACCCTGCAGAGATGAAGAAAAAGGGTAAAAACATCACTTGTACAAAAATATTCATAGCAGCTCTGTTTGTGGTGGCAAAGAATTCGAAATCAAGTAAATGTCCTCCAATTGGGGAATGGCTTAGCAAACTGTGGTATATGTATGTCATGGAACACTATTGTTCTATTAGAAACCAGGAGGGATGGGAATTTAGGGAAGCCTGGAGGGATCTGCATGAACTGATGCTGAGTGAGATGAGCAGAACCAGAAAAAACACTGTACACCCTAACAGCAATATGGGGGTGATGATCAACCTTGATAGACTTGCTCATTCCATCAGTGCAATAATCAGGGACAATTTGGGGCTCTCTGCAATGGAGAATACCATCTGTATCCAGAGAAAGAATTGTGGAGTCTCAACAAAAACCAAGGACTATTACCTTAAATTTAGGGGAAAAAAAACTGGTATCTTATTGTCTGGTCTTGCTATCTCTTATACTTTATGTTTCTTCCTTAAGGATATGATTTCTCTCTCATCACATTCAATTTGGATCAATATGTACCATGGAAACAATGTAAAGACTGACAAATTGCCTTCTGTGGGGGGTGGGGGAAGGAAATGAGATGGGGGGGGGGATTGTAAAACTCAAAATAAATAAAATCTTTATATATAAAAAAGTCTTTCCTGACATCAAGTCTAGATTCGCTTCTTTGCAACTTGCACCCAGTGCTTCTGATTCTTCTCTCTAGAGAAAAATGAAAGAAGTCTAATCACTCTTTCATGAGACAGTACTTCAAATACTTTAAGGCAATTTATTGGGGGGAGGGGGACAGTCTTCTCTCCTACAAGAAAAATGTGCCTTGTTCATTCAAATAATCATCACATAGGACATTCTCCAATTTATTCGCATCCTTTTTAAAACCAGAGCACTCAGACCTGAATACACACTACTCCTGATAAGGTCTGATGAAGGCAGGCAAAAGTACAGTGGGATTATCACCACCCAATTGCAGAAAACTATGTATCTCTTAATCCATCCAACTCAAGAATACACTGCATTTTTGGTAGCTGAAAACATTACTTTTTTTTTTTTTGGTTTTTTTTTTTTAGACTTTTTGCAAGGCAAATGAGGTTAAGTGGCTTGTCCAAGGCCACACAGCTAGGTAATTATTAAGTGTCTGAGACTGGATCTGAACTCAGGTACTCCTGACTCCAGGGCCAGTGTTTTATCCACTAGGCCACCTAACCGCCCCACATTACTTGTTTAATTAAGCTTGTAATTCATGAAAAAGGGCAACTATCTTGTATATGTGAAGTTGATTAAATTCAGGATTTTGTCTTCTCTATCCTTAATGACTTGTGGTAGAGAGTCTAGCAATCCAAATTTATCATATAATAATTAGTAACCCTTAGCTACTAATTATTTTTGTTTTGTATTGTTTTCAAACAATACAATACTTTGATAAAGTGCCATCCTATTTGGATTGTACATGTGTCTGTATGATATGAGAAAACTATTCAGAAAAGCTTATCTTTAAATTCAATTTACAAAATTCATGTAGACTTTGAAAATTTTTAGAACCAAAAAATCGCCCATAAACATATATACAGTGAGGATTGTATGTGAAACCATGAATCCTACTACATATTATGATAAATGTTTAATGGTTATTAAATTTGAAGTGGTTGCTCCAAAACTTTCTTGCTTATCTGAACTTTCCTTTAATCTCTTCTGTATTTAAAAAATTCATTGTTATTTTTCTTTTTCTTTTTCTTGCTTCACCATCACTATCCTCCCATTCCTCCCTCCAACATCTCTATCCCTCAAATCAAAAACTCTTCAATAAAATAAAGGTATAGTCAAATGAAGCAAATTTGTTTTGGAATGATCATGTCTGAAAATATGTATCTCATACCATACTCTTGTTCAATCACCTATCCAGAAAGAAGTAGAAGTCTTTTTTATCATCATTCTTTTTTTTTGTTTGTTTGTTTGTTTAGGTTTTCGAAAGGCAAACAGGGTTAAGTGGCTTGCCCAAGGCCACACAGCTAGGTAATTATTATCATCATTCTTGAACTTCTGTTTAAAATCACTTCATGAAAGATCATAAAGAAGCTTGGTTCTCCCACTTAAACTCCAACAATACTCCAAAACAGAAAACAGTCCAAGAAGAACCAATGATAAGAAATACAAAAAAAAGCAATAGAAGTAATCTCCATGCAATCTAGAATTAAGCAAAAAGATGGCCAGAAGCAAGAGTTAATAAAGGTATCTCACCAGGAATATTAACTCAAATGCTGGTAACTGAGTGATAACTCTGGGAGATAAAGAGAGGGAAAGAAATAACATTCTATAAAAGGTCTTAAATCTGGTCATTTTTCCTGAACTTTTCTCTGGCATTCCAAGTCAGCACAAGCTTCAATAATGGAATACTTCAAACCAGATTCTAGCTCTGTCTTGTCAGACCATAAGTAGGGAAGAGAATCATCCATGTGAGGTCAATATATAGGGAATTAGGGCCTGGCTATGTAGTCTTTATATCACTGGGAACCACAAAATTATTCAACTGAATTTATGGGTGCTGGCTACAAGAAAACTGCATGAGGTTTTAGAACATTTTGATCTTTATCATCACACTGGAACCTGTCAGGGTCAGAAAAGGGTATGAAACCAATTCCCAGATGGAAATCTTTCAAGGAAAAGAAGACAGAGTCAACCAGAAGTCAGAGGTTGAAATAGATTTTAAGGCCTCATATAATCCATTTCATTTGGATGGCAATGGAAGCTATTGTATTTCCCCATATATAAGACATACCAATTTTCAAAAAATTGGGGGTCTAAAAACTGGGAGAGTCTTATACAGTGGTTGTAGATTTTTTTACTTGCGTTTCCCTCCTTTTTGAGATTGTTGTCCTTGTACTTATTGTTTCACATTTGT
The DNA here is from genome assembly GCF_037893015.1 of Macrotis lagotis. Taxonomy (NCBI): domain Eukaryota; kingdom Metazoa; phylum Chordata; class Mammalia; order Peramelemorphia; family Peramelidae; genus Macrotis; species Macrotis lagotis. The sequence goes on along the minus strand of NC_133664.1, from coordinate 205,164,581 downwards.
TACATTTTGCCACCTTCTGCCCAGAAATGCCTCAGAAAAGATTTTTGTACAGTGCTGAATTCAAGTTAAAAATGATCCAGTTTGCAAAAGTAAGTGGAAATTGTACTACTGAATGTAAGTTTGATCCTCCTCTGAGAAAACAATCCAAGACTGGCCAGGGGAAGAGGAGGCAAGTCAGCAAAATGGCCTGATTTAGAGAGAGAATTGAAGATATGGATTGAAGAGCAAAGGGCAATTGAAGTTCCTGTGTCCACAAAGAAGGTTCAGCATTAGCAAGAAGAATTGCTGATGTAAAAGAAGTGACTGATTTCAAAGGAGAACACAATTAGTGCTTCACAGAATGGACTAAACCTGCATCCACGCACCAAATGGACTAAGCCTGTGTCCATGCACCAGACTTGCCCAGGGAGTGCTTGTGGTCAACCACAGACCAGAGCACAGGCAGGAGAGCAGTCAGAAGCTCTCCTAAGGCAGTGATTCATCATCAAACACAGATGAGGACAAGCTAATGGATGGGAGTTTTGACCGTGATGAGGAGTTGTATGAATTTTATGATGAATACAAGTTGAGTTCGATAACTTTGTGCAATACATTTTTTTTTCAAATTTTGGGTCCCAAAATTAAGGTGTGTCTTATATATGGGGAAATATAGTACATCCAGTCCATGTTAGGTCCCACAGAGGACCTAATAAATCCTACCCAATTCATCCAAGAGTTCCTAAGCTTAAAAAATGTAAGAAAAGAGAAAAAAATAATGAACACAGTGAAAGACATACCATGGATTAAGAGAAACTCAAAAGATTAACTCAAACAAGAATAACCCCACCACAACTAAGGATAGCCTCAGAGAAAAGATGTTTCACCACATGGATTTCAAAGGTATATGGGAGAAATGAGGTAATAAATGAAAAAAAAAGTTTGGTAGGAAAAGTTGAAGGGATAATTAAAAAAACCTTAGCCCAAAGGTAGAAATCCTTACCCAAATTATGGACTCTCTGAAAAAAACAAACTGGAGGAAACAATTTGAGGATTCCATGAGACAGCAAGAAATATTATAACAAAGTGAAAAGACAGAAAAAATAGAAGAAATGTGAAATATTTACAATATTGTCTAAAATAGCCAACCTGGAAAACAGGTTGAGGAAAAATTACTGAGGAATCCTCGAACTCCCTGAAAACCTGAAACAAAGCAAAAAAAAACAAACCACCAAACAAGTGTTGGATACCATGTTTCAAGAAATTGTAAAAGGAAATTGCAGAAATTATTATTACTGAGCAAAATGAAAGTAGAAAAAAAATCTATTGATCATCTACTGAAAGAAACCCAAATTTACAACACCTAGTCATATCAAATTCAAAATCCCAAATTTTAAAAGCAAAGAAAAAAATTTTTTTTTAGGTTTTTTTTGTAAGGCAATGGGGTTAAGTGGCTTGCCCAAAGCCACACATGTAGGTAATTATTAAGTGTCTGAGGTCGGATTTGAACTCAGGTACTCCTGACTCCAGGGCCAGTGCTCTATCCACTGCGCCACCAAGCCGCCCCATAAAGCAAAAAATTCTAAAAGCAGAATCTCCTATTCCCCCAAAAAGAGTTATGTTCAAGACTTGGTAGAGATTACTAAGAAGAGGAAAAATCTTTTGTTATAAAAAAAGATAAAGATTTAAAACTGAGAATAATTTCTCCTAAAAAAATGAATGAAATTCTAAATTTTTTCTTTCTATTTTTCAACCAAGATTTTAATGAAAAGACTGAATGTAATTCTAAGAGGAAAAAGAATCTTTAAAGGAATAGAGGATGAGGTGGTTAGGTGACACAGTGGATAGAGCACTGGCAGCCCTGGAGCCAGGAGTACCTGAGTTCATATCAGACCTCAGACACTTAATAATTACCTAGCTTTGTGGCCTTGGGCAAGCCACTTAACCCCATTTGCCTTACAAAAACCTAAATAAATACACAAATAGATAGATAAATAAAGGAATAGAGGACTTTCAAGCATTCCTGAATTTAGAAATTTTGAAATGAAACATGAGTCAAAAGAAACTTAGAAAAGAAAATAATCTGATTAGAAGGGATGATGAAGTGATTGCATTCTAATAAAAGGAGAGGAACCCAGGGTCTCTTCAAAATCTTAATGAGTTTGAGGGTCATAGAGAGATTTAAACAAAACAAATAAGGAGCCTAGGTGTGGTTTTGTTCTTTTTGTGGACTTTAAGGTGATTAGGGGCATGGGGAAGGAAAGTAATGGGCTTGTCTTTCATAGCACGATATACCTAACTGAAGGAAGCTTTAAAAGTCCAAAAACCAACATCTTGATTCCTAGGATTTAATTTTCTCAGGTTAAAAATTCACAAAAGTTTTTCTTGTTCTCACATTCATTGCTGAAAATCCCACTGTTTACTTTTCATTGATAAGGTTTTATGTCCTCACCATATCCTTTTATGGATACTCAAGGTCTTTTATGATACTATTCAAAATCAAGTTAATTCTTAAAACAATGGGGTGTACAGATGACAATATTTATGAGCATTAGGGTATTAGTGGTCTAGGTCTGAGGGAGTTATTACAGTGAGGGAGATGGGAAATCTGCTTAAGTCTTAAAGAGAACACTCCTAATAATACCCCACATTTGGGGCAGCTAGGTGGCACAGTGGATAGAGCACTGGCCCTGGAGTCAGGAGTACCTGAGTTCAAATCCAGCCTCAGACACTTAATAATTACCTAGCTGTGTGGCCTTGGGCATGCCACTTAACCCCATTTGCCTTGCAAAAACCTAAAAAAAGAAAAAATAACACCCCACATTCTAAGCACAATACAATAGATACTCTTCACTCTTGTTGGAAGTGAGAAGGATCTGTGTGCCTCTCCCCCCCCTTTTCTGGATTTAACTAACAAAAAAAGAACATTGAGATATACAGTTTCCATTTTACACAGCTTGCTTAAGTAACAAAGTATGTAGTAAATTCTACATATTACTGTCAAACCTATTATGCTTGCCCATACTTCCTTCTGAATTTTGGTGTCTTCTGTACATTTTTTAAAATGTTACAAGGCTCTCCTTTGTTTGGTTGTTTTTGGCTATCACTATTACTAACTTATTTAAAAACTTAGGGGGATAAAAAGGAAAAACACCTCCATAATAAATAAGGAGAGTCATTCAAAATGAATCCACAAAATGTCCATGTCCATTTGCTTCCAGACCTTTTGTATATCACCTCTCTATTGAGAGATAGGAAACATGCTTCATCATAGATCCTCTGGAGGTGTGCTTAGTCATTGTGTTGATCAAAGTTCTTAAATATTTCAGTCATCTTTCTTTATAGATATTGTTCTTTGTAAATTGTTGTCGTGGTTTTCTTCATCCTATGCCAATTCATGCTACATAACAAACACTAAAATTGTCTCTTGTTTTTATTTATGTGATAATATTATATGATTCATATTTCATAATTAAGGTCTATTTCTAGTTTAGGGTTTTTTTAAAATCCTTCATTCCAGGTTAGGAACTTTGAATTTCTTGTGACTATTCCATTTCTGATGTTGTTCTCTCCTCTATATCTGTTTCCCTGTGGAATTTGACATATTTCCTCTTTAAACTCTGTTTTTTCAACTCTTCATTTTCCATGTCAAGTCAGTGTGAGATTCATCTGATACCTGCTCCTTCCACTCCTTCCTTCATGTCTATAAACTCTTAAGCATCTGGGAACCTTTGGATCAATTCCACAAAATCTCTTAATTAATTATATCATCATAATTTGAGAATCCACATTCACAAAGCTTCTACCTGACTTATCTTGAGTCATGATTATAAATTATTTTTGCTTCTGTTGCCATTAATTTCTGCAGATGGAAGAAAATAGCTCTTCTGTCTCTTTTCTCTTGTGACCCTGTACAAATCAGCTAACCTAAAGTCTGCCTCAATTTCCTGTAAAATGGGCATAATAATAGCACCTATCTTCCAAGACTGATGTGAGGATTAAATGAGATAATTGAATAAAAATTGTGAAGCTGAAGGGATAAAGTTCAAGTTTCAGTTTGCCTTAGAGGTTTTTCTCTGTCCTGAAAATCCTGCCTGTTGACTTGAAGTCCTCCCTTCTTCATCTATACCTACCATACTACCCCTTGAAGTTTAATAACAGACCCAATCATTTCCCACCAATAGGATTTCTACAAAACTTCTCACAGCTCCTCTGCCACCAGAGGCCACAGGCTAGTATCAGGGCATTTCTGAAAGTAGTGAACCAAATCCTTCTCTTCCTCCATTCCTTGCTTAAATCAGGAAGTCATTTTCAGCAAGGTGTTTATTGTGATGAAAGGCAACTGCTAATCAATCTAACTGCATATATCAAGAGTGAAATAAATGACTAATATGGCAAACAGTATAAAGTAGACACATTTAGTATGCAGTGATACAGTTATCACACACAGATCTAGGATATATGTTGATAATCTTGGTGATTGCCAGTCTTCCATTGTCTCCTAGTTTTCTGTGGAGACAAACCCTTATCAGTGACTAGTGCAGCTCATGTGAAAGAGGAACCCATCAATTCAGAGGAGGTTAAGAGTTCCCCACTACCCCCACCTCCACCAACGAGGGTGCTTTAAAATGTCTGAGACTACCAGGTAGTCTGGTAGTCTCACAAAGCCTTCTGCTATGCTTAATACAAAGAAACATTTGTTTCCTAGCTGCCTGTAGGAAAGGTCTATTCTTTACCAGGATTCACTAGTTCCCTTGTGAATTGAAATTCTATCTGCTCGTAGGGACTCCAGCCTGGAAATTCTAACAGTCCCACAGACCTGCTCTCTTCCACAAAGTGTATATTGACCTGGCTATAGCCTCCCACATTCCAAAAGTTGATTAGAGTCCTGGGCTGTCATCCCATAATCCCAGTCATCACTTTGCATATGGCAAATTCAGAGACAGTACTAATTCAAATTGGTGTTCCTTTAGGTGAGGCTAATCAAGAAGAAAAATTTGACATTAGAATGCATATCTTAGCTATCAGACATTTTCCCCCACTTTTCTTTCTTTTTTCTTTTTTAGGTTTTTGCAAGGCAAATGGGGTTAAGTGGCTTGCCCAAGGCCACACAGCTAGGTAATTATTAAGTGTCTGAGACCGTATTTGAACCCAGGCACTCCTGACTCCAAGGCCAGTGCTTTATCCACTATGCCACCTAGCCGCCTCTCTTTTTCTTTTTTTAAAGGTTTTTGCAAGGCAATGGGGTTAACTGGTTTGCCCAAGGCCGTACAGCTAGGTAATTATTAAGTGTCTGAGGGCAGATTTGAACTCAGGTACTCCTGACTCCAGGGCCTGTGCTCTATGCACTGTACCACCTAGCCACCCCAACTTTTCTTAATTTTATACTATTGCCTGCAAGAAGTATAGTTTTTTCTTTTATCTTGTTTCCACCTCACAGATATCCATAATCACACTCCCTTCCCACATATACAAACACAACTATGTTCTATTTTGCTCTCAATCCCTGTCTTCCTCTCTTCTTGACATAAGCAAACTCAGTTCTACTCCATATCAATTTTTATCTTAAATAGAGGCTAGAGGTACTTTCAACTAAGAAAAGTGCCAGAACTTAGTCACTTGATAGACTAGTTTTAATATTTTGTTTTTTGCCACTTTTTTCATATATATATATATCTATATCTATATATCTATATATATCTATAGATATCTATATATACCTTCATCTACACCTAGGCTATAAACTAGATATATGTGTATATTCATATATACACATATACATCTATAATATATATGTATACACACACACCCAAACATATATGTAAAAACTGCTTCTTTTGTGTTGAGATCATGCTACTTATGCAGCAGTCTACTAGCTGCTAGCAGTAGATAAACAATCTTAGCATGTCCTGCTTCTTCCTGAGCCCTTAACATGACATATTAAATGAAAGATTGGACACTTAAACAATCACTGAATGGGTTTAAAAATCTGAAATTGGAGCCACTAGTTGGCATAGTGAATAGAACACTGTTTCTGGAGTCTGGAGAATCTAAATTCAAATGAGGATTCAGGCATTTGATACTTACTAGCTGTGTGACCTTGGGCTAGTCACTTAATCCCATTGCCCCCTCCCAAAAAACCCTTCAAAATAAATAAAATAAAAATTTGAAATTGCTATGTCAATAAATATAAATATCATTATTATATATGCACTTCTCTGGCAATAAAAGAGATAGGAATTAAATTAAGATGTATATAACTGGATATTGTATATGTTTAAAAGAAGTTATTACCAAACAAACAACCAAAAAAGAAGTTACTACAAAACAAGGATGTGTGCTGAAGGGGTGACAGGTGAGACACACTCACCTCTGACAGTGGAAAGGTTGAATTCACATGGTATCTTCTTCCCTGATACAAAGATGGCTATGATGAAGATATTAGTAGAAAAGGAACTTTAAGATGGGACAGGTCAGAGATATTATGCATTAGATTATTTTTTATTGACATTTTGTTTTATTTTTCCAATTAGATGTTATGAAAGGTTTTCGACATTCATCCACATGCACATGCATATTTTAAAGTTACATACTTTCCTTCTACCCTCCCATCTGAGCCCTGTCCCCTCAGCAACAGTCAGGTGAATACTGTATATATACACATTGGTGTTTAACATGTTTACAGATTAGTCATTTTCAAAATGAGGAATTAGGATTAAGGAAAAATGAAGAAAATCATGAGATTGGAAAGAAATATATAAGAGAAATTTTCAAAGAAAGAATGTAGAGGGGCAGCTAAATGGTGCAGCGGATAAAGTACTGGCTCTGGAGTTAGGAGGACGTGAGTTCAAATTTGACCTCAGACACTTAATAATTGCCTAGCTGTGTGACCTTGGGCAAGTCACTTAATCCCATTGCCTTAAATTAAAATGAAATAAGGGTGGCTAGGTGGCTAGTGGATAAAGCACTGGCCTTGGAGTCAGGAGTACCTGGGTTCAAATCCGGTCTCAGACACTTAATAATTACCTAGCTGTGTGGCCTTGGGCAAGTCACTTAACCCCGTTTGCCTTGCAAAAACCTAAAAAGAAATAAAAAAGAGAAAATGTAGTGCTCATTCAGATCCTGTAAGGGTTTTGTGTGTGTGTGTGTGTGTGTGTGTGTGTGTGTGTGTGTGTGTGTTTTGTTTTTCTTTTTTGTTTTGTTTTGTTTTTCTTCCTCTGGATGAGGATAGCATTGTGCACAACTGATCTCCTAGTTGTGTCCTGATTCTCTGAACTGCTGAGAGGAACTGCATCCAATAAGCGTTGATCAACTCACAATGCTGTTGTTAAGGTGTACGATGTTCTCTTGGTTTTGCTTCCTTGGCTCAGCATCAGTTCCTGTAACTCATTTCATACTTCTCTTGAGTCTGACCATTCTTGATTTCTTAAGGAACAACAATATTCCATAACCTTCATATATTATAACTTGTTCAGTCATTCCCCAATTGATGGGCATTCCCTCAATTTCCAATTCTTTGCCACTATAAAAAGAGCTATGCTTTGATTATGAGAGCTAAAAGGATGCTTTTTTGAAAAGGTTAATAGATAAGAAAAAGAGGCATTAGAGCAGGATCTATGATAGGAAGAATAAGGAACTGCCTGGAAATTAAATTTAACACACATTTATAAAGGATGGATGAGGAGGGAAAGAGATTAATGGAGCAAATATCAAGGTGTTATGAGAGGTCACAGGATAACTATCTTGTCCATTCCAACACCAAGTACTTTGTTCAGTAGAAATGAGTCTGGGATGGTCAATACCCTTTTCTCAATACTCCTTTTTTTTTAATCTCTTTCTTGCCAAAGCTGGATAATATATTATTAACCAATTAGTGAAAAATCTTTTCTTTTTTTAATGATACTTTATTTTTCCAATTACATGTTATAAAAGTTTTTCAACATTCATCCACTTGCATATTTATGTTACAAATTTTCTTCCACTTTCCCTTCCCACCCACCCCTTCCCACAGAAGCAGTCTAGTGAACATTGTACATGTACATTTAATATATTTATTTAATATAGTTACATATTAGTCATGTTGTGAAAGAGGAATTAGAACTAAGGAAAAAGAAAGAAAATCATGGGATAGGAAGGAAAAACATAAGAGAAAATTTTAAAAACTGAGCAGTGTTCATTAAGATTCTATATTTTTGGGGGGGTTGGGGTTTTTTTTTGAATGGATGAATGTCGATAACTTTGTCCATAACAAGTTTCCCAGGGTTGTTCTAGATCTCTAAACTGCTAAGACAAGCTGCCTTCCTCATAGTTGATCAACTCACAATTTTGTTGTTAATATGTACAATGTTCTCTTGTGGTTCTGTTCTCTTCATTCAGCATCAGTTCCTTAATTTTTTCCATACTTCTCTAGAGTCCATTTGTGGGGTTTTTTGTTTTTTTTTTTAGTTTTTTGCAAGGAAAACGGGGTTAAGTGGCTTGCCCAAGGCCACACAGCTAGGTAATTATTAAGTGTCTGAGACCCGATTTGAACCCAGGTACTCCTGACTCCAGGGCCGGTGCTTTATCCACTACGCCACCTAGCCGCTCCTGTGGTTTCTTTTAGAACACTAATACTCCACAAGATTCATATACTGTTCAATACATATATTGTTCAGCCATTCCCCATTTGAGGTCATCCCCTCAATTTCCAAATATTTGCCACTGCAAAAAGAGCTGCTATATTTTTGAACATATGGGACTTTTCCCCTTTTTTATGATTTCTTTTCAATAAAGACCTAGTATTGGTATTGCTGGGTTAAAGGGTAAGATCAGTTTTATTGCTCTTTGGGTATAATTCCATATTGCTCTTCAGAATGGTTGGATTACTTCACAACTCCAACAATAGTAAATTAATGTCCCAATCCTCCTACAACCTCTCCAATATTGATTATTTTCTTTTTTTCTCATCATAGTCAACATGATAAGTGGTACCTCATAGTTGTTTTAATTTGCATTTATCTAATCAATAATGATTTGAAGCATTTTTTCATATGATCATATATAGCTTTAATTTCTTCATTTGAAAACTGCCTGTTCATATCCTTTGACCATTTGTCAATTGGGAAATAACTTATAACCTTATAAATTTTATTCAATTTTCTATATATTTTAGAAATGAGACCTTTATCAGAACCCTTAACTATGAAAATTGTTTCCCAGATTTCTGTTTTCCTTCTAATCTCGGCTGCATTAGTTTTATTAATTTTTTATTATTTTTAATTTTTTTGTTATTAGTGCAAAAAATTTTTTAATTGAATATAGTCAAAATCATCCATTTCGCAATTTATAATGTACTCTATTTCTTATTTGGTCATAAATTTCTCCCCTTTCCTTAGATCTGACAGAATATTTCTTGATCTGTTAATTTGTTTATGGTTTTGCCCTTTATGTCTAAATCCTGTACCCATTTTTGACCTTATTTTGGTAGAGGGTGTGAGATGTAGGTCTATGCCTAGTTTTTGTCATACTATTTTCCAGTTTTCCCAACAGTTTTTGTCAAATATTGAGTTCTTATCCAAGAAGCTAATGCCTTTGGGTTTGTCAAGCAATAGATTACTATAGTCACTTATCTCTTTTTTCTGTTGTGTCTATACTAATCCTCTGGTCCATTACTCTATTTCTTAACCAGTGCCAGGCAGTTTTGATGACTGCCACTATATGGTATAGTTTTAGATCTAGTAGAGCTAGGCCATTTTCCTTTACATTTTTTTTTCATCAGTTCACTTGATATTCTGTACCTTTTGTTGCTCTAGATAATTTTTATTAATATTTTTTCCTAGCTCTGTAAAATAGTTATTTGGTAGCTTGATTGGTGTGGCACTGAATAAGCAATTTAATTTGGGGAGAATTGACATTTTTATCATATCAGCTCAACTTAATCATGAACAGTTGATGTTTTCCCAATTGTTCAGATTTGACTTTATTTGTGTGAAAAGTTTTGTAATTGTGTTCATACAGTTTCTGAGTATATCTTGGGAAATAGATTCTCAAGTATTTTATGTTATCTGAAGTTACTTTATTTATTCATTCATTCATTTATTTATTTTAGGTTTTTTTGCAAGGCAAATGGGGTTAAGTGGCTTGCCCAAGGCCACACAACTAGATAATTATTAAGTGTCTGAGGCCACATTTGAACCCAGGTACTCCTGACTCCAGGGCCGGTGCTTTATCCACTGCACCACCTAGCCTCCCCTGAAGTTACTTTAAATGAAATTTCTCTTTCTATCTCTTGCTCTTAGGCTTTGTTGTTCATATTTAGAAATACTGATGATTTCTGAAGGTTTATTTTATATCCTTCTGGTTTGCTTAAATTGTTAATTGTTTCAAGTATGTTTAGTTGACTTTCTAGGATTTTCTAAGTATACCATTTTATCATCAGCAAAGAGTGAAAGTTTTGCTTTTCTCATTGCCAATTCTAATTCCTTTAATTTCTTTTTTCTCTTATTGCTAAAGCTAACATTTCTAATACTATATTAAATAGTAATGGTGATAATGGACATCCTTGCTTTATTCCTGATCTAGTTTATCCAATTCTAAATAATATTTGTGGATTTTTAAGATAGAAACTGCTTATTATTTTAAAGAAAACTCCATTTATTCCTATACTCTCTCCTTATAATAGAAATAGATGCTGTATTTTGTCAAAGGCTTTTTCAGCATCTATTGAGATAAACATATGATTTCTGAGGATTTTTATCATCTATATGTCCAATTATGATGCTCATTCTTCTTGCCTTCTCTATAACTTTTGATATATGATCATCCTTTTTTTTTCTCCTTGACATTCTTCTCTCCAGGTTTTGGAAACACCACTTTTCTGATCTGTCAGACATTTCCTTCTCAGTCTCCCTTGCTAGATCTTCATTCAGATCACAGTCTGTTTAAGTGTAGGTGTCCCACAGGGTTCTGTCTTCTCTCTTTATACTACTTCACTTGAGTAGCTAGATGGTGCAGTGGTTAAAGCACCAACCCTAAAGTCAGGAGGACTTGGGCAAGTCACTCAACCCTGGTTATCTTGCATCTAGGGCCATCTCCAGTCATCCTGATTCATATCAGTTCCCTGGTCTCAGATGACTCTGGAGGAGAAAGTGAGGCTGGTAACTTAGTACAGCACGCCCCCCCCCCGCCCCCCGCTCAAATCCAATTTGTGTGCTTATGACATTGCCTCTCTGATGTCATGGTCTTCTTCGAGGATGAAGGATAAGCATCATCATCACATTGGTATTGTCATCAGTTCCCATAGATTTAATGAGCATCTCTATGCTGATCGTTCTCAAATCTGCTATTTTACCTTGATCTCTCTATTGACTTCCAATCTCACACCTCCAATTGCTTTTGAAATATCTTGAACTGAACATCCAAACTAAATTCAACATGCCCAAAATTGAACTCATTATCTTTCACTCTAAAATCTCTGCTCCCATCCATCCTAACTTTTCTGTGACTGCAGAGGGAAGTCCCAACCCTCAGTTGCTCAGATTCAAATATAGGTGTCATTCTCTACCCTACGTATCATCTTCATCTCCTCTACCTCTCCTTCTGCCTCTCTCTCTCTCTCAATCTCTCTCTCTCTCTCTCTCTCTCTCTCTCTCTCTCTCTCTCTCTCTCTCTCTCTCTCTCTCTCTCTCTCTCTCGATATATATATATATATATATATATATATATATATATATATCTTCTCTTCTCTTTTTGCCATTCAAATTCCTTCATAACCTGCCATTCCCATTCTATATTTTGAGGTACAGACTTTTTGCAATATGGGCCTGCATACACAAAGGACCCTTCTCAATCCATGGGCTCTTAGCAAGTTATTTTGAAATATAACACTCCCTTTGAAGTTTCCCTTTTAATAAAAAGGAAAAAAAACTTAAGCAAAACTAATTTAACAGTTTATGAAGCATTGTATTCCCAAAGATCCTTGGCAATATATTTCACTATACATTCTCTGAAAACTAATTTGTACAGTACTATTAAATTATATGGCTATGTTTTTGTATTGTTTTAATTTACATTATTGTAATTACATATCGTTCTCAATTGGCAAACTTTAGTATGAATCAGGTCTTACAAGTCTTTCTGTTTTCTTTTATTCCTTTATTCATCATTTCTTGTAGAGCAATAATATTTCAACATATAAAAATACTACATCTTACTCAAATTCTTTTGTTTATGGGTATTAGCTTTCTTTAATTTTTTTTAGGTTTTTTTTTTGTAAGGCAAATGGGGTTAAGTGGCTTGCCCAAGGCCACACAGCTAGGTAATTAGTAAGTGTCTGAGACTGGATTTGAACCCAAGTACTCCTGACTCCAGGGCCGGTGCTTTATCCACTACGCCACCTAGCTGCCCCTTTCTTTAATTTTTTATGTCAAAAAGTGATGTTAATCACAAAATTAATCATTAAAAACCTGCTATTGATATTTTGGTATATATATATATATATATCTACATATACATATACATATATATACATATATATATATATATATATGACCTTTTTATCTTTGAAAATTGGATCTATTCACAACTACATCAAAATTAATATATGTTTTCCATAACCCCTCCAAACTATATTTGTATGTATGAATGTTTATATATATATATATATATCCATATATACGAAATAAAGGCTGTTTTAATGTGAATTTTCTTATTATTAATGATTCCAAATTTTCCATTTAGTGTTGATAATTCATATTTCTCCTGAAAATTGTTCATTTCCTTGGCCAATGTATCTATTGGGAAAGGGTCTTACACATTTATGTCAATTCTCTAATGTTCTTGAACTATAGATTTTTTCAGAGATGTTTAATGCAAAGATCTTATTTTCCCCTCTTGACAACTTCTCTTCTTATTTTAGCTATATTGATATATTCAGGTAAAAGATAATTTTATGTAATTTGAAATATTCAGGATTATCATTTGTGATGACCTCTTCCATATTTAGTTATTAATTCTTCCACTAACTTTGATTATGGACTTAAGACATTAGCATGCATTTTCAAATGAGGATGATGATGATGATGATGATGATGATGATGATGAAAGCATTTCCATAGGCAACTAGGTGGCATAGTAGATGGAGGGCTGGGTCTGGAGTCAGGAAGACGAGTTCAAATACAGTCTTAGATTCTTGCTAGCAGTGTGACTGTGGACAAGGCACATTGTTTGTCTCAGTTTCCTCATTTGTAAAATAAGCTAGAAGAGAAGGGAGAAAACCCTTCCCTCCTGTGTCTTTACAAGAAAACTTCAAATGGGGTAATGAAGGATCAGGCACAACTAAAATGACTAAGCAAGAACAACAAAGAGCACTTTAAGATTACAAAGTGCTTTGCACATACAACTGTACCTATGTATAGATAGATTTATATGTATATATAAAATATATAAAATTATATATGTATATATAAAATTTTATCTTTACAACAATTCAGAGGGTAGGTGCTATTATTACTTCTATTTTAAAAATAAAGAAACTGGGTGATAGAGAGTTGGTCTGGAGTCAGGAGGACCTGAATTCAGATCTGTCCTCAGACACTTAATAATTACCTATGTGACCTTGGGCAAGTCACTTAACCCCACTGCCTAGCCAAAAAACTTAAATAAATAAAAATAAAGAAGAGGCTGAGAGGGATTATTGACTTGTCCAGGGTCATGTAGCTTAGGAAGTTTCTGAGGTCAAATTCAAACTCAGTTCTTCCTGACCCCAGATTGATACTATATTCTATTAACTGTACCAATTTAGCTGGCTCTCATATTGTAATATGAGTTTTTTATACATAGATTACAGATCATTTGGAACTTACTGAATTAAATATACTATATAATCGACAAAATTCTGACCCGAACCTATTTTCTGGCAGTTTCTTCTTGTCTACTATGTCAATTTCCTAAGGAAATAATTGTAAATTGTAGGTGAAAATACTAGAATACTAGGAGTAAAAGATATTTATGCCACAATACAAATCATCATCTTGTAATTTAACTTGATATTTGATTAAATTGGTATAAAATATGTTACTGTGAATGTGAAAGTGATAGCACTAATAATTATATCTTTTACTCTTTTTTTTTAATTGGTCAACTAATGAAGATATTCTGGGGATTACCCTAAACCATAGCCTTTCTGGTAGACAAACTCCTTTATAAAAGATGTGCACAAGAAACTCCTTTCTGGTCCTCATCTGCTATTTCCTTCTAATACCACAATGGGATGTTGCATCAAAGCAGATAGGCCCCTGAGTAGCAAGACCTGCCAATTTAGTAGATTTTAAATTGAAAGACAAGCTCAGCTCTCACTCTTGTCTAGACACATACCTTAGAACTCTGATAGTTTTCCTTTGGAAGGATAAGGAGATGATTTATCCTCTCTCTCAGCATCAGTGGCAACTGATAATATATAACAATAACCCTATTTATTCAGCTAGGTGAGCTTGAGATTCTTTTTACAAGCCTTAGCAGTCTCTTCTGTTTTGTTTTTTCCTCCATGAACAAAGGTGACCAAAAATCAATCCTGAGAGATCAACTTTTCAAGTCAAGTGACTTCTTAGGTAGAGCAGGAATTTCTCTTCTAGATATGGCCTGAGATTTTCTCAGCTAATTGAAAAAAAAAATTGCTGCAAGTTTCATTGAAAAAAGTCCTATATCAGAGTTATATAAGGAACTGTTGTCTGGAATTTCTAAGCAAATAGCCTCAAAAGGAAGCATGGAAAATTGTTTCTGAAAGTTTGTCCATTTCTCTCCAAGGAACATTGGTTTTCTAACTTGAGGTAAGTAGGAGAATGGAACACATAGATGGTCACTCTTTCTTCTTTGAGAGAGAAAAAAGTTCTATATTAGAATTGTATCTATTTGCCCTTTTGAATATTGATATCTACAATGAAATCACTACAGGCACAATTTTTTTAGGTTAAACCTCCTTCTTCATTAATACTTTTTTTTGTTTTGTTTTTGGCAAGGCAATGCAGTTAAGTGACTTACCCAAGGTCACATATTAAGTAAGTATTAAGAGTTTGAGGTCAAATTTGAACTCAGATCGTCCTGACTCTAGGGCCTATGCCCTATCCACTGCACCACCTAGCTGCCCCTTCCTAATAGTCTTTTTAACAAAATATTTATATTTTATTTGTTTTCCAATTATAGACTATAGTAGTTTCTACCCATCATTTTCTGTAAGGTTTTGAATTTTACAATCTTTCCTCCACCTTCCCTTCCCTCCCCCATCCCTCCCATAGAAGGCAGTCTTTTAGTCTTTACATTGTTTCCATGTTATACATCGATCGAAATTGAATGTGTTGGGGGAGAAATCATATCCATGAGGAGAAAATAAAATATTAGAGATAGCAAAATTATGTAGTATATAAGACTTTTTTTATTTAAAAAAAATTGAAGGTAATAGATTTTGGTCTTTGTTTAAACTCCACAGTTCTTTCTTTGGGCACAGATAGTGCTCTAAAATTGTCCCTGATTATTGCATTGATGGAATGAGCAAATCCAATAAGATTGATCATCACTGCCATGTTGCCATTAAGGCATACAGTGTTCTTCTGGTTCTGCTCATCTCACACAGCATCAGTTCATGTAAATCCTTCCAGGCATCTCTGAATTCCCAACCCTCTTGGTTTCTTTCTTTTTTATTTTCACTAGTGAGAATTCTGGAAATTCTTAAAAATATTTTAAAAGATGTTATTTATTTTAGGGGTGGCTGGGTTGCCCAGTGGATAGAGCACCGGCCTTGGAGTCAGAGTACATGAGTTCAAATATGGCCTAAGACACTTAATAATTACCTAGCTGTGTGGCCTTGGACAGACCACTTAACCCCATTGCCTTGCAAAAACCTAAAAAGAAAGGGTTTTATTTATTTTGAGTTTTACAATTTTTCTCCTAATCTTACTTCCCTCCCCTACCCCCACCCCCCACAGAAGGCAGTCTATTAATCTTTACATCAGTTCATGCAAATCCTTCCATGCTTCCCTGAATTCCAATCCCTCCTGATTTCTAATAGAACAATAGTGTTCCATGGCATACATATACCACAGTTAGTTAAGCCATTCCCCAATTGAAGGATATTTACTTAATTTCCAATTCTTTGCCACCACAAACAGGGCTCCTATGAATATTTTTGTACAAGTGATGTTTTTACCCTTTTGCATGGTCTCTTCAGGGTATAGACCCAAGTGGTATTGCTGGATGCACATTTTTATTGCTTTTTAGGCAATTCCAGATTGCTTTCCAGAAAAGTTGGATGAGTTTGCAGCTCTGCCAGCAATGTATTAGTACCCCAGCTTTCCCACATCCCTTCCAATATTGAACATTGTCCTTTCTGGTCATATTGGCCAATCTTATAGGTGTGAGATGGTACCTCAGAACTCCTTTAATTTGCATTTCTTTAATCAGTAATGATTTAGAGCAATTTTCCCTATCCATGTGAGTATGAATAGCTTTGTTTTCCTCATCTGTAAATTGCCTTTGCATATCATTTGATTATTTGTCAATTTGGGAATGTTTTTTTTATAAATTTGACTCAGTTATCTATATATTTTAGAAATGAATTCTTTGTCAGAAATACTAGTTGCAAAAATTGTTTCCCAATTTACTACATTTCTTTTTTTTTAGGTTCATTTATTTATTTTTTTGCAAGGCAAATGGGGTTAAGTGGCTTGCCCAAGGCCACACAGCTAGGTAATTATTAAGTGTCTGAGGCCAGATTTGAATCCAGGTACCCCTGACTCAAGGGTCAGTGCTCCATCCACTGCGCCACCTAACCACCCCGACTACATTTCTTTTAATCTTGGTTAGGGTGGTTTTGTTTGTGCAAAAGCTTTTTTTACTTAATGTAATCAAAATTATCTAATTTTTTTCAACAATGTTCTCTATCTCTTCCTTGGTCATAAACTGCTTCCCTTTCCATAGATCTGACAAATAAACTATGCCTTGATCTCCTAGTTTGCTTATAATATTGTCTTTTATGTCTAAATCCTGAATCCATTTTTATCTTATCTTGGTATAGGGTTGAACTGTTGGTCTAATTCAAGTTTCTGCCATACTAACTTCCAATTTTCCCAATAGTTTTTATTGAAGAGAGAGTTCTTAACCCAGAAGCTGGACTCTTTGGGTTTATCAAACAGCAGATTCCTATAATAGTTTCCTTCTGTCTATTTTGCACCTAATCTACTCCACTGATCCGTCACTCTCTTTCTTAGCCAATACCAGACAGTTTTTGATGATTGATGTTTTATAGTATAATTTTAGATCTAATAAGGCTAAGTTACCTTCTTCTGCTCTTTTTTCATTAAATCCCTTGATATTCTTGACTTTTTTGTTTCTAATTTTTGCAATTTCTTCTAGTTCATTAAAGTATTTTTTTTTTGGAAGTTTGGTTGGTAAGGCATTAAATAAGTAGATCAATTTAAGTAGAATTGTCATTTTCAATACATTAGCTCGACCTATCCATGAGTAGTTGATATTTGCCCAGTTATTTAAATCTGATTTTATTTGTATGAAGAGTGTTTTATAGTTGTTTTCACAGAGTTTCTGAGTCTGCCTTGGCAAATATTTTATATTGTCTGAAGTTAATTTAAATGGCACTTCTCTTTCTAGCTCTTGCTGCTGTACCTTGCTATTAAGATATAGAAATACTGAGGATTTATGAGGGTTTATTTTATGTCCTGTAACTTTGCTAAAGTTACTAATTGTTTCTAGTAGTTTTTTAGATGGTTTTTTAGGATTCTCTAGGTATACCATCATGCCATCTACAAAGAGTGAAAGTTTTGTTTTTTCCTTCCCAATTCTAATTCCTTCAATTTCTTTTTCTTCTCTTATTACCTCCCTAATACTCTTCAAGGAGAAGAGTAAACCAAGCTTATAGCCATAGACTCTTTTCCACAAAATGCTAATTTACACAAAAGACCATCAAAATAGGGAATATCAAATAAATCCATTTGTCCAATCAAAAACAAGATATATTAGAGTTTTTCAGATTAGAATATGTCAGAAAATACACAAAAGTAAAACAGTATGATAGAAAGCAATAAACTGAAATCTCTCTTACCCAAAAGAGAGACATCAATTTGATCCAAGGAAAAATTTCCCTACCTATCCCCATACCATATACTCTCTAATCAAGAGATCTTGGAGCCTCCTTGCTGGTCTTGAAAAAAGACACTCCATCTAAGTTATTTACACAAGGTTTCCCCATGCCTAGAATACTTTCCCTCATCATGTCTGCCTCCTAACTTCTTTGGCTTCCTTCGAAGTTCAACTACAATTCTACTTTCTAGAAGCCTCTCTTGAGCCCTACTCAATGCTAGGACCTTCCCTCTAAAGTTACCT
The DNA here is from genome assembly GCF_037893015.1 of Macrotis lagotis. Taxonomy (NCBI): domain Eukaryota; kingdom Metazoa; phylum Chordata; class Mammalia; order Peramelemorphia; family Peramelidae; genus Macrotis; species Macrotis lagotis. The sequence continues at coordinate 205,146,239 of NC_133664.1, read as the reverse complement.
CTGATTTATCTTGTATATATTTTGTTTGTACATAATTGATTCTATGTTGTCTCCATCATTAGATTATGAATAGGAATCATCTTTTGTCTTTTGCTATATACTTAGCACAGTGCCTGCAGAGAGCAGAAGCTTAGTAAATAGTTATTGACTGAAATCAGAGACATGTTGAGATTCTGACTCCTCCTACATATCTGCCTTCCAAAGTCTGTCTCTCTCTCTCTACTTGCTGGAGTCAGTCTAGAATAGAGTTTGTTTGGAACTATATGTGTCCTCTCTCAAAGCCTTAATGAATCATGTCTCTTTTCTTCAGATTTTTATACCAACCCCAACTCTCATGTAGATCCTTAGAATCAAATCATAATCTCCACAAGTCAGGTGAATAAAAAAACACTGAAGGTAGGATTGGGAACTTGGGTTCCAAAAATATTCTTGAAATCACTAATTAGAGAAAGGCCAAAGAAAACAACTCTTAAGTCTCTACATCATTACCCATCAGCTTAGCAAAATTGGCAGAAAAAAAGGAAAATGACAATTGTTGGAGGAACATTAAGAAAAGATGTATTTATGCACTATTTTCCCCCTCATATTTTCCCCTTCTCCTCCAATCTCTATGCTTCACCTGAGTCCTGTATTTGAAGATCAAACCTTCTGCTCAGCTCTGGCATTTCCAAAAGGAACATTTGGAATTCCCCTAGTTCATTGACATTCCATCTTTTTCCCTGGAAGAGGACATTCAGTTTTGCTGGGTAGTTGATTCTCAGTTGCATTCTAAGCTCTTTTGCCTTCTGGTATATATTATATTGCAAGCCCTGCAAGCTTTTAATGTAGTTGCTGCTGAGTCCTGTGAGATCCTGATTGCAGCTCCACAGTATTTGAATTGTGTCCTTCTGGCTGCTTGTAATATTTTCTCTTTGACTTGGGAATTCTGGAACTTGGCTATAATATTCCTGGGGGTTGGTTTTTTGGGATCTCTTTCTTGGGGAGGATTGGTGGATTCTCTCCATTTCTATTTTGCCCTCTGCTTCTAGGATATCAGGGCAATTTTCCTTTAGTAATTCTTTGAAAATGATGTCAAGGCTCTTTTTCTGATCATGACTTTCAGGTATTCCAATAATTTTTTAAATTATCTTTCCTAAATCTATTTTCTATATCAGTTGTTTTTTCAATGAGATGTTTCACATTTTCTTCTAATTTTTCATTCTTTTGGTTTTGAAGTATTGAGTCCTGATTTCTTGTAAATTCAGCAATCTCCCTGAGTTCTATTCTTTATCTGAAGGATTTGTTTTCCTCAGAGAGTTTTTTTATCTCTTTTTTCCATCTGGCCAATTCTGCTTTTTAAAGCATTCTTCTCCTCATTAACTTTTTGAACTGTTTTATCCATTTGACCTAAGCTGTTTTTTTAGCATGCTATTTTCTTCAGCATTTTTTTGGATTTCCTTGACTAAGCTGCTGACTTCATTTTCATGTTTTTCCTGCATCTCTCTCATTTCTTTTCCCAGTTTTTCTTCTAACTCCCTCATTTGATTTTCTTTCTTTTTTCTTTTTTTGCAAGGCAAATGGGGTTAAGTGGCTTGCCCAAGGCCACACATCTAGGTCCTCATTTGATTTTCAAAGTCTTTTTTTGAGCTCTGTCATAGCCTGAGCCCAATTTCTGTTTTCCTTGGAGTCTTTAGATGCAGGAGCTTGTGCTTCCTCATCTTCAGACTGAGTGCTTTGATCCTTCTTGGGTTCACAGGCAAAATATTTCTCAATGGTGTTCCTCTTATTTCTCTGCTTGCTCATTTCCCAGCCTGAGCCTGTTTTTGTAGTGCTTCCTGGGCTTTTGGGACACTCCCACAAGGGTCTCAGTGTGTGAGGATCTGTCCTCCCTCCAGGGCTGTGAATGACCATATGCGACCCTGTCTGCCATGGAGCTGAGGTGGAGGGGCCCTGCTTTTCTATGGGGGGGCCTAGACTGTGATCAGGATCTGAATGTGGTCAAAATTCCAGAGTCCTGTTTTAGGGGCAGAGCTCTGCAGTCTCTCTCTTCACTCCCCTCCCTAGGTTCAATGGGCTTATGCCCTGGGAGCTCCTGCTTACCAGCTCTGACTGCTTCTGTTTCCTGGATCTGGACTGCCTTGGCCACGCTGCTCACTGTGTGCCCTGAGGGCTGGGCTTCATGTTCTTGCTCTGGCAGAGGTCCCCTGCTGTTCCCCCCAAGTTGTGCTTGATGCTCCCTGGGGCACAGATCAGGAAACTCCCCCGCTGCTGTGAGCTGTGGCTCCCAGTGCCCTGGGGCTGCCTCCTGGAGCCTGAAGTTCTTTTGCTCTGGTGAGCCACCTCTCTGAGGGGTGGGTTGGGGGGTGCCCCTCAAACCCCAGGGAGCAGAGCCTTTTTTGCTCTTTTCCAGGTTACCTTGAGTAGGAGAACTGCCTGACTGGGTCCCTCTGTGGTTTCTGTCTCTCGAAAATTTAGCTGGAGTCCTTAGTTTATAAGTTTTATGAGACAGCACCTAAGAGAGGATCCTCTCTTGTTGCCATCTTGGTTCCGCCTCCTTTGTATGTACTATTGATGGAGCTATAAATTGATACAAACGTTCTAAAAAATAATTTGGAACTCTGCCCAAGAAGTGGCTAAACTGAACATATTCTTTTTACCCAATGATATCTTCACTGACCCCAAAGAGATAAAAAAGCTAGAGTCAAAGAACTCATATGCATAAAAATATTTGTAGCTGCTCTTTTTGTAATGGCAAAGAGCTGGAAACTAAGGATTGAACAAATGATGACACAGGAATGTAAAGGAATCATTAAGAAATGATCAAAGGAACAGTTTCAAAGAAACTCAGGAAGACTTATATGAACTGTTGCAGAATGAAGAGATCTAAACTTGGAGAACAATTTATACAAAGGCAACAACATTTCAGAGACTAACTATCCTGAAAGACTTAGGATTGCTGATCCATTCCATGATAAACCATTGTTTGTCATTGTTTTTCCTGTTTCAGAGAACTGATGGATATTGAAACATGCAAATCCCCTTTTGACAGAGAAGTAATAGATTCAAGATGCAAAATGAGACATACATTTTTGGACATGCATTCGTTATAAGGATTCTGATTTTCTTTTCTTTTTCAATGGGGGAAAGATGTACTTATTAATTGGATTTGCTCATCAATTGTATAAAATTAATTTTTTTATAAGAAAAACTAAATGTTAGTGAATGGGTAGAAGAAATTCAACATCTTTTCAACCTTAGTAACTAACTTCTCATACATGCTTCAATAACAAAACTTTATTTGCACAGACTTAGGTAAGTATTAAGAAATTCAATAGGAGGGAAAAAAAGGTTAAACCTTAGCTATTAGAAAATAGTCACCAGAAGATCTCAACAAACCAGATTTTTATTTCTTCCATACTTAGAAGCTCATTGCCATCATGAATGAGAAGAGTTTGTCCAGAAAGCCCTCTCAGATTCTTTACTAGAACTGTCTTTATGCTTGTTAGTCATACTATATCACAGAATATTAGATTTAAAATTAGAATGGATCTCACAGGTCAAATAGTCCAATCAAAGCCAGATTATGAATCACATCTATAATATCAACATCAAATAAATGGTTATTTAGTCTCTGAATGAAGGCTTCCTGTGATGGAAAACTTATTATCCCCAAAAGCAGATCATTCCAATTATGAATGGCTCTATTTTTAGGAAGTTTTCCCTTATATTGAACCAATATCTGTCTCCATCTTAGTGCATTTCTGGGAATTAAGATAGATGATTTAGTTGAGTTCCTAGGTATTTTTTAATGCTCCTAGAAGAGTGAGATCCAGACAATTTTGTAAAGGATTGAGATTATGTTTCTATTAACGCTAACCTATCCTTTCTGTACTTTCTTTTCTCCTATTTCAAGATTATAACTATTAATTGTGTAATGAAAGACTTTATACCTCCATTAAAGGAACTTTAAGAATCAGTGGTGGAGTACCTGGGTTCAAATCCAAGTACCTGTGTTCAAATCTGATCTCAGACACTTAATAATTACCTAGCTGTGTGGCCTTGGGCAAGCCACTTAACCCCATTGCCTTGAAAAATCTAAAAAAAAAAAAAGAATCAGTGGTGGGGATCCAGATGGGCTAAACTTTCTATAAGAATAAGGTGAGAATGTGGTTGGGTAAAAATAAAAAGCCAATACTAAGTCATAGAGCCAGAAAAGAAACTTTAAAGAGCATTTAGTCCAAACCCCTTATTTTACAAGGAATAGAATTGAGGCGTAAGGATATTGTGACTTGCCTATGATCATATAGATAGTAATAAGGAGCCTTCACTTTATTGCTTCCAATAAAAGACTGCTCCCCAAGAAAATTGTATAAGAAATGTTGATTGACAAATGACAACCTAAAACTAAGGGTTTTTTTTCTGATCCTCATATTCTACCAAACCTCTCCAAAATATAAAATATGTAGGGCAGCTAAGTGACACAGCGGATAGAGCACTGGCCCTGGAGTCAAGAGGATCTGAGTTCAAATCCAGCATCAGACATTTGATAATTACTTAGCTGTGTGATCTTGGGCAAGTCATTTTAACCCCATTGCTTTGCAAAAAAACAAACAAAAAAAGTCAAACAAGGTTTTAAAAAAAACCTTATGAAAGAACAACACAAAAGGCTAAAAATCCATTATCCCTTACTGTTACCTTTAGCATATTTTTGCTCAATACTCACCATGCTTTAGCATCAGAGCTGCACAAATTCACCCACAAACTTTTAACAGAACTCCATTTGTGACACTTTTCCTTCTTAAAATTGATTATCTGAAATAAAAAAAAATGGAAGACAGTTACCAAGTCATTTATGATTTAATTTGCAAAGCAACCAAGGAAAACAACAAAACCACAAAGGAAAAGGCAATAAGATATTTCTTTCTAAAATAACAAAAGGATATAAAGGTGAAAGCAGAAGTCAAATAGAAATGATGATAGAGAAATAGGACAGGAGCACCATGAAACCTCACACAAAACCCCTAATGTATCTCTATTTATTGTGACATTCCATTATAGAATGGAAGGGTAAATAAAAGGGATAGAAAGGAAGAAGAAATGGAGATCCTAATCAAAGCAAAAGCTAGTGATGAAAAATAACTCCCATAGTCTCTTAGAAAGAGAACTTATGGGGGAATGGGTGAGATGGCAAAAGAAAAAATTGAAAAGGAAAGAAAGGAAAAAATCCTTAGTGATGGGAGTAAAGACTACTGATTAAAAATGATGGGTATTCTCCAATGGCAGAACAGAGATTTTATATAAAGTGAGATGGAAGCCTTAAATGGATATAATCTGCAAAGATTTAATACTTAAAGTTACCATTAATTCTGCCTCAGGAGAATGGGAATCAGAGCATCTGGGGGGCAGCTGACATCCAAAAAAAGTAGGAGGGCATGGACCCAGGGAAATTTCAAGGAAAATTGGAAAAAATGATCAAGAGGAGGGCAAAAATCAACAATGAACTACATAATTATGGACATGGGAAAATTCCTACCATTGAACAATATTCTATCTTCTGTTGGAATTGGTATTTCTAAGAGTGAGGTACAACAGAAAAAAAGGGACTGAAGTATGATTTATGAGATGATAACATGAAATTGTTTAGAAGAAGGAATGAGCTGAAGATTGGCCATGCCCTGGAAGTTTTAAATAACCAAGCCTGCCAAGAGTTGGCAGTCAGGCAATAGTTGAATCAGTCAGGTCCAGAACATTCTATGATATATGATATCTAAATAGGGTAAAAAAAAGATTGATGTCATCTTCTCCTCACCTCTAACAAAGTACTTAGCAGCAGAGTTTTTTGCCACTAAAAAGAAATCCTATTTAGAAGCTGGCAAGACAGTCTGAAAAAAATTTAAGGCACAGCTGAAGAACCAGAGATGCATTCTATCCAAAAAGACATGTACAAAGTGAGGCAGGCCCTTGAGACTAGAAGCATGGGATTTAGTAATGTGATCTTTAGCAGCAAAATAAGAGATAGAACCCCCTGCTCAAGAACGAATTGTCCCTGACTATACAAAGTTGAGTTGCAGAGGAAAACAGGCTTTATGAGTCTTGCCCCAAATAAAAGGAAATTTGAATAACATGAGACTATTTTGTAGCCCACTAGAAACTGTAAGAGGAAAAAGAATGTTCCAAAAGGAAAAGGAACTCAAGATGACTGCCCCAGCTAGCAGAGATATTGTATTGAGGCTATCTTCTTGAATATTCCTCAGAAAAAGTACATCAAGAATTACATTGGTCATATGTATTCCTTACATATACTTCTCACTACCATTGTATTCTACATTTTTGTCCTCTTTTCTTCTCACAGATATTATCTATATTTATGGGAACAGCTGGAATTTCTTTTTTTCTAATTTATTTATTTATTTATTTATTTTTGAATTTTACAATTCCCCCCCTACTCTCGCTTCCCTCCCCCCCACAGAAGGCAGTCTGTTAGCTTTTACATTGCTTCCATGCTATTCATTGATCAAAATTGAATGTGTTGAGAGGGAAATCATATCCTTAAGAAAAAAGCAAAATATAAGAGATAGCAAGATTACATAATAAGATTTTTTTTTTAAATTGAAGGTAATAGTCTGGAGTCTTTGTTTAAATTCCACAATTCTTTCTCTGGATACGGATGGTATTCTCCATCGCAGATACCCCAAAATTGTCCCTGATTGTTGCACTGATGAAATGAGCAAGTCAATTAAGATTGATGTTGCTATTATGTTGTACAATGTTCTGGTTCTGCTCATCTCTCTCAGCATCAGTTCATGCAAATCCTTCCAGGCTTCTCTGAATTCCCATCCCTTCTGGTTTCCAATAGAACAATAGTGTTCCATAATGTACATTTCTTAGAAGCGATTGTTTTATTTTTATTTTGTTTTGTTTTTGTGAGGTAATGGGGTTGTGTCCAGTGTCATACAACCAGCAAATATCAAGTGTCTGAGGCTGGATTTGAATTTAGGTCCTCCTGATTCCAGGACTGGGGGTTCTATCTCTGTACCACTTAGCTGCCCCTGGAAGCTATGGTTTTAATTCTACCATCTTAGAGTTAACAACACCTATTAATAGGGAACAAACCAGCAAAGGACCCAGACTAGTAGAAGACAAGCCATAAGGGAATCCTAGAACCTGAGAATAGCAGTCAACTTTATGAAGGTAACTCAGAAAAGTACTATAAATAGTTTATATATTTATATTTATCATATATATATAAATAGATAGATATTGGTATTTTTATTTTATATGTATTACATTTGGAGTTGATGCTGACTAAATCTAGCTTCTGCCAGATTGCTATCAAACTGGTCCAGAAGTTTTTGTCAAATAAGGTTGCCTTATCCTAGAAGTCTATATGAAATGGGGTTTATTGATATAACAAAAAATGACTCATGCACACAGCACCTCTGATGGCACCTCTCATTTGGAGGGAAAAGGGACCTAGCTTCCAAGACTAGTAATTTGTAATGGAAGAGACTGTGAGGCATGCATAGATATTCTATGACTGATTCTGATCAACTTATTACATGGTGAATTTTTGTTTAGTTGTTTTATAGTAGTAACCAATTCCTCATGACCCCCTTTGAGATTTTCTTGGCAAACATACTGGTTTTGTTTTTATTTTTTTAGGTTTTTGCAAGGCATATGGGGTTAAGTGGCTTGCCCAAGGCCACACAGCTAGGTAATTATTAAGTGTCTGAGACTGGATTTGAACCCAGGTACTCCTGACTCCAGGACAGGTGCTTTATCCACTGCACCACCTAGCCGCCCCACAAAAATGCTGGTTTGCCGTTTCCTTCTCCAACTCATTTTATAGATGAGGAAACTGAAGCAAAAAGGGATGAGTGACATGTCCAGTGTCACCTAGCTGCTACACATAGTGAATGGAAAATATTAAAAAAGAGATTCGCCCATTCTCTTCCCACTATTTCTCTTCAACTGCTTGACTTGAGTGAAGCCCTTTGAGTGCTTTACTTATAGCATGTTATATGAGACAATACTATAAGGGGAAAGGCATTCTTGCCTTTTTTCCCCTCTAACATCATGTGGTAGACCTGTAAATACAGTTCTGTGTTCTTTGACCAACTCAGGATCTGTACTTTACTTTTGTAATGGAACAGGGAGCCACATCTCAGCATCCAGATCAGCATTAATGAATAAAGAACAAGAAATGACTTTAAAGAGTGATGTTTTGGATCTAATCCACTGGTACTTGAGATAAAAATTCATTGGCAATGATGCCCCATTTGGATATGATTTGGTGAGACTAATCCTATGTAGGAGCAGAGCTAAAAATGAGCCTTCTTTTCTTAGAGACCAAGGTGGGATGAGAAAATTGTATTTTCAAGGTGCTAGAGGAAAATGTGCTTTTAGTCTTTTGATACCTTTAAAATGAATATTCCTTAGTAAAAGCTAATTAATGTTAAATGGTTCAGTTGATTAAGTGGTTCAATTGATCATGGTCATATAATTGTGGGAGAAGCATATTAAGTGGAGGATTAAGTCAATAATTTCTAATACTTTTCTTATTTCTTCATGTATGATGAATTCCTTTCTATTTTTGAATATAGCTACTTAGCTTTCCCCTTTTTAAAGTTAAATTAGCTAACAATGTGTCTATTTTACTAGTTAATTAAAAAAATAAGCAAAGCTTTATTTATCAATTCAATTGTTTTTCTTTTCTAATTTTGTATATATCTTCTTAGATTTTCAGAATTTCTAGTTTTTTGTTTAGTTGGGATTTTCTGATTTGTTGTTTTTTTAGTTTTTTTAAAATTTTCATGCTCAATTCACTGATTCACTCTTTCTTTTTTGTGATGAAAATATTTAGCTATAAAAAGTTTTCCCTAAGGATTCATTTGCATCCCCAAAGTTTATCAGTCATTCAGCAAGCATTTTTTAAGTACTTATTATACTCAGTGATGTGGACACAAAGAAAAGAAGTCTGAACTTTTCTTTATTCACATTTTGATGAGGGGAAACAGCATAAATTTCTTTTTTTCTTTTTTTTTTTTTTGCAAGGCAAATGGGTTAAGTGGCTTGCCCAAGGCCACACAGGTAGGTAATTATTAAGTTTCTGAGATTGAATTTGAACCCAGGTACTCCTGACTCCAAGGCCGGTGCTCTATTCACTGGGCCACCTAGCCGCCCAGCATAAATTTCTTTATGAAAAGATCTATTGTTTCTTTGACTTGTTCTTTGACACACTAGATCTTTAAGATTAATTTTTTTCATTATTTAAGTTTGAATTCTTTCTTCAAATAACCTTTAGAATGCTGAATTTGGAACGAAAGGAAAACTAATTTAAAACTGGATACATACTAAAAAAAAATTGGATACATATAAGATGTATATAAGATGTGCAGAAGTAGATGATCTCAGTATGTCCTGCAGAAGGTGGGTTTTGAGCTGAGTTATGAAGGATGCTTATATGAGGTTCTGAACTAGAACTGTGGCTATATAAGTAGAAACAAGTGAACATATATGAGCAATTTTGTGAAGGTAGAAAGGACAAAATTTGGCAACAAATAAAATGTCTGAGGTTGTGTGAGAATGAGGTTATTGAGAGGATGATGGTGGTGGCTACTTGTTAAAATAGTTGTCACTTGACTGTGATTTAAAATCCTAACCCAATCACTTACTAACTGTGGGACTCTGGGCAAGTCACCTAACTTTTTTCAACCTTTTTCAACTTTTTTCTTCAATTTTAACAATTAGTAATAATAGTAACTACCCCATAGGTTTGTTATAGGATTTATTGACACAATATATGAGAAATTCTTTGCAAATCTTCAGTGGCATGTAAATACTTATTATTATTGGTGCTTATAACAGTAATTAGAAAGTTGAGGGAAAGATAATAAGTACTATTTTGCACAAGTTAATAAAATGGCTATGGGGCATTAATTGGAAATATCCAAAAGGTGACAAGGGAATGCAGCTCAGGAGACAGTCTGTATCCTAGATATCTGTAAATCATCTGCATAGAGATGAGATTACTTTTTTGAGATTCGATTAAGGTCCTTACCTTTTTTTTCCTTCTTTATCTTTTAGTTAGAATTCTCTAGTTAAACAGGCATGCTAAAGTTTCTGTATTTTGTGGTCTATTTCTCCCTGAATTTCTATTAACTTTTTCTTTTACACACTTAGGTGTTATACCATTTAGTACATATGTAATAAATACAAATGTTTCACTTTTTTTTAAGGGTTTTGCAAGGCAAATGAGGTTAAGTAGCTTGCCCAAGGCCACACAGCTAGGTAACTATTAAGTGTCTGAGGCAGGATTTGAACCCAGGTACTTCTGACTCCAGGACTAGTGCTCTATCCACTGCGCCACCTAACTGCCCCCCCAAATGTTTCATTTTCTATAGTTTCTTCATTTTCTGTACTTTCTCTTCTATCCTTTAGCTACACTTCTTTTCGGCTGTTGTTTTGTCTGAGATTATGACCAATTTTGAATTTTTTTAAGTGTGTTTTTCTGAACCATTCCTAGGTCCTCTATTTTTCTTATTTAATTTTCCCAACATCCTTTCAAGACATTAAGACTATGAAGGATAATCCTTAGTTATGTAACCTTGGGCAAGTCACTTACCCCATTGCCTTGCAAAAAAGAAAAAAATAAACAAAAAAAGACTATGAAGGAATACTTATTTCTCTCCCTATTCTCTCCCTGCCTATTAGAATGCTATCACTATGTCATCATTTAGCATCTTCCAATTGCTCAAAAAAAATTAATCTTTTTAGTTCTCTTTTTGAATTCTTGTGCCCACTTTTATTTGCATTTAAATTTTTCTACTCAGCTCTGGTTTTTTAATCAGAAAACTTTGAAAATCTGCTATTCTATTTAAAATCATTTCCCCCCTTGTAGGATCATGCTCAGCATTCAGATTAATGATGAATTATGAGTCCAGAGAAAAATGAATGTTTGATAATTGAAAAAATAATATTTAAATAAAAATATTTAGTTTCTACTTTTAAAAAAATCATTATTTTCCCAGGAAGTCTGATGATTCTAAAATGATCTTGCCTTGATCTTTCTGAACAGTTATTTTTGTATCAAATAGTTCGTGTAGTCTTCTAATTTTTTAATAATTTGACTTTGTCATAGTTTCTTTTTTATTTAGTTAATTTTTTTGTCTATTCTAGGTCTATTCTTTTTCACCAAGAGCTTGTATTTAATTTTTAAACTTTCACTTCATTTCATCTATATATTCCACTTAGTCTTTATAGAAAACCCAGTTTTTCTTTGAATTTCTGCTTGAAGTTGTTATAGAATTAGATTTGCAATCACTTTTGATACAATTGGTATTTTCTTTGATTTATTCATCTCTACAACTTTAATTTCTGATTTGGACTTTCTGTAATAATCAGATTCTGTCCCTTTGATGTATTTAATTATTTTGAATTTTACAATTTTTCCCCTAATCGTACTCCCCCCCACCCCAGAAGGCAAGACTGTTAGTCTTTACATTGTTTCCATGGTATACATTGATCTAAGTCCTTTGATGCAGAGAATTGGGAATGTAGCAGAAACCAAATCTGTTAAATGGGTGGATGTTCCCACTCTTGAGGTTCTGCCTCCCTTGGACACTGTTGATTGTATCCTGTCTCTCCTTAAATCTGTTGTTTGTATCTTATCTCCCATTTCCACCTTGACCTAACCTTGGCCATAGACACTGGTGGGCAGAAAATGAAGTGTTGAAAGGACAGGAGAGACCAGTATGTGGTTTGCCATAAGTGGGGTTACCTGGCTCCAAAGTAATAGACCATACCCCAAGCACCACCCTCTGTCCAGCCTACAATGGAGGGATATTTAATAAGAAGTCCTGCCCCCTCAACCCTTCTTGCTTCATCTAGCCTCCCATCCAGAAGGATGGGCCTTCCTCTGACTCTTCCTGAAACCACATGGAGCTCCATGGGCTTCACCATGTGGCCTCCTGGCTGCCTACCCTTTTCGCTTTCTTTTTCTTTCTCTCTCTCTCTCTCTCTCTCTCCAAACCTACTGTCAAGATTAATTAGCAATCCATGTGGCTTTTCCTTAAACTCTTCCTAACTTTTATATCACTTTCCTTTGTGTTGTAATTTCTTTTTTTTTTTTTACATTTTTCAAGGCAGTGGGGTTAAGTGGCTTGCCCAAGGCCACACAGCTAGGTAATTATTAAGTGTCTGAGACTGGATTTGAACCCAAGTACTCCTGACTCCAAGGCCAGTGCTCTATTCACTGCATCACCTAGTCGCCCCTGTGTTGTAATTTCTTTAATAAATCTCTATTTTCTTCCACACTTGCATTCCTGGGTCTGAATTGTGATTTGTCACAGGCAAAAATCGAACTCAACACCTTGATGTACTTTTGAGTAAGTCAGTCTTGCTTGGTTTTTCTCTATTTATTCTGGGTTCCTATTCCCCCCTCCCCCAATCCCAGCCCAGATCTTTTTTTTTCTTTTTTTTAGTTTTTTTTTTTTTGCAAGGCAAATGGGGTTAAGTGGCTTGTCCAAGGTCACACAGCTAGGTAATTATTAAGTGTCTGAGACCCGATTTGAACCCAGGTACTCCTGACTCCAAGGCTGGTGCTTTATCCACTATACCACCTAGCCGCCCCAGCCCAGATCTTTTAAGTTCATAGCCTAGACTTTTAGGATACTTTAAAGAATCTCAGAAAAGAGTATTAGGGACAGAAAAATCTAAATCTGGAATGTTCCAGATTAATCACTATGCTACTTATTGTTTCTTACTGAGAATTCCCAGGTCCCCACCCTGTGTCTTATGACCATCCCAGAGCTTTCTCAAATATTTTTGCTCTTGTTGTCTATGGACATGAAATTTTAACAGACTAATTGTGTCCCTGATTATTTCTGTTCTTTTTGGAAGGCTACTTTTCCCTGGTTCTGGCTTTACCAGTATACCCCCTTTCCTATTTTCTATGGACTGGTGGTCTGTGAAATTCTAGAGTGAAAAAAAAAAGTCACTTACTTTAGTTTCTCAGGTTTTTTTATTTTCCATTCTATCTAGTGAAATAGTTAGGATTTTTCTGAAGTGGCATGTGAAACTGGATAGACTGTTTCTTATTCTGGCATCTATCCTGGATAGAAGATTCTCTTAATAAAATGTAAGCCCTTTATCATTATTTAGCCCTTTCTAATTGCACAAATATATTCACTATTTTAGGTTTCTCTGTCCCCCACATATTTATTTCAAAGATTCCACATAGCTTAAATCTTCTCTTTAGGAATACTTAAAAGTCCTTAAGGGCTTGTAGTCAGATATATTTGAGATCAAATATGACCTCTGATACTTACTACCATTTGATGTTGAGGAAATTTACCCCATTTATCCCATTTACCCCTTTCCCTGTTTCCTCAATTGTAAAATATGGATAATAACACTTCCCTTAAAAGATTGCTGTGAGAATTGAATGAGAAACTATTTAGAAAACACTTAGAATAGTGCCTAGAATATAGTAGCCACTTATTCCCTCACACATGCTATTAAATATTAAATTTCTTTTATGTGATTATAGGAGTTTTGCAAGATAAATTAATCTTACTTTAAGCCTTTGGTGTCTAGCTTTTGGAATGTTCTATTCTGAGATTTCCTTTCCTTTATAATTGTGTCATAGTTGTTTGTGATTTCACTTATGGTTCTTAGATTTTTGATCATGGTTTTGGGGTAGCCTCAAATCCTAGATTCTCAATTTGTTTTCCAGGTCAATTGTTTTTTATTAAAGATAATTCAGATGTTCTTCCACCCCCCCCCCCCCATATATTCTGGGAATTATCTCTTATTCTATTACAGGATCTTTGGGCTCTATTTGTTTCATTCTATTTTTCAGGAATCCTTCTACTTGAGTATAATTCTCCAATTTGTGGTTTTTTTCTTATTTTAATGTATCATTTTTTTACATAAAACATTTATAGATAGCTTTTATTTTTACAACTTTATTTTCTACTGTATTTCTACCCAAGGCCTTCCCATTATGACATCCCTAACAATATAGAAGAAAAAAAGAAAGAAAAAAAGTTTCACAACACCAATTAACATATCAAAAAGTATGAAGTTATATGCAGTTTAATTTCATTTTTAAATTATTTGTTTCTAATCATTTACTGAAAAGCTCTTATTTTATGTTTTATTTCTTACTTCTATGTACTCTTAAGAGTCTTAATGGCTAAGTCATTCTTTTTTCCCTGAGGTTCTGCTTGTGGAGTCCTGGTTGAACTTAATCTTTCAAGTTCTCTTGAATTTTGGATATTTTACTGCACACTGAGCTTTGTAGAATATTACTGTTTTATCTCAAAAGGTAAAGCATATTTCTTTTATGTTTTGTGAAATCTTTGTTTCAAATTTTGTCAATAAATACTTGTCTACTAAAATATATGTGTATGTATGTTTGTATGTATGTTGTTAAACATAATAATTTCTCAATACCTGGTAAAAAGATTGATTTCTTTAGAGAGTACTCAGTCTTCACATATCAGTATGAAAGAAATTAAGGCTCTGAATATCTCTCCCTGTGTTAATTATCAGGATGCTGGGAGGCTTTGTCCTGCCGGGAAAGGACAAAAGTTTAGATAGTATTTGTGAGGAATGTGGGGAGTTGCTCTCCACAGGGTGGTGGAGGCTCCCTATGAAATCCATTACAAAGGATGAATGGCCCTAGCCAATCACAAAACTAGGAGAGTTCTCCTAATCCATTGCAAAGATGACAAACCTAAGATTAGAAGAAAACAGTCCCTAACTAGTCAGGAGTAACCTAGAAATTTTTTTTTTTAGGTTTTTGCAAGGCAAATGGAGTTAAGTGGCTTGTCCAAGGCCACACATCTAGGTAATTATTAAGTGTCAGAGGTAGGATTTGAACTCAGGTACTCCTGACTCTAGGGCAGGTGCTCTATCCACTAACCACCTAGCTGCCCCTGTGACCTAGAGATTTTGACCTAACTTAGGTACTTGAATATTATACCACACACCCCCTGTGACTATTGAAGTTCATCAACATAACATGCATTATATGATGGGGGAGATCATATTAGGGACATGGGATGGATGAACCACTTGGACTGAAACTCAAATTCCAAGAGCCTATGAAAATCCAAGTAGGAGGGGAAAAGTCTCCCCAAACTATATAATAACAGACGTCATTGTACCATGTTGTGGTACACAGTAGGGGGGGCCCCCATGTCTTGCAAGATCTGTGATTAGTATTCAATTCTTGTCTCCAAGCAGATTTGGTTTTTTTAATAGATAACAGTATTGTATAAGAATGGTAGTTTTTGAGGAGCAATTTGGGCAACTTAATATTGTATAACTGTAATAGATCATAAAGGAGGCTGATAATTTTCCCTATTCTCTGTTTATTTATAAAACTCAACTCTTTCCCAGGCCAGATATGGTCACTTTTTGAAATGGACTCCACCTTAAAATTGAGAGGTATTTTCTGTCATTTTATTTTAACCTTATTTTTTTAAAAAGATTTTTACAGTTTTAGGATTGACTATATCTATCTATCTTCATATATATATATATATATGTGTGTGTGTGTGTGTGTGTGTGTGTGTGTGTATAATATACATACATACACACATACTTATATATTTTATTTCTTCATTGTATTCAGGGCTTTAATTTGTTTATTCAAGTTTCTAGTCTTCCTGCACTGGAATTTTATTCCTGGATCAGACTTTAATCCCTCCCAAATTCCTGAATGTGTTTTGCAGAGCCTGGCTGGTCCTCTTTTCTGGATGATACTTTGGCCACCTTGCTACAGTTCTGAATAGAGGTGGGGGCTGGACCAGGAACCTCCCTTTCCTACAATCCTTGGTTTTTGTATCTAATTACTAATGACCTAACCTAGGTGCTGACCTTAATCCAATCTCTTCTTCCTTGTACAGTCAACTGCTATTAGTTGACTCTGTTCTCTGCCCTCAGTTTGGCAGTCCCAGACCAGATATTAGAAATCACACTAATCTCAGGACTCCTTAAAGAACCCCAGGAAAGACTGATTGCCATTACTTCCTTCCTGGGGCAGTTACCTATCATGCCTGTCTCCATCTGGGACTCCAAGAAGAGTTACCAAAAAAAAAAAGAAAAGAATTTAAATTATCTCCTTGATCAGTAGGTAGATATTTTATTGCTTTGAAGTACAGTCTGACCCTTTCACATTTTACC
The DNA here is from genome assembly GCF_037893015.1 of Macrotis lagotis. NCBI lineage: Eukaryota > Metazoa > Chordata > Mammalia > Peramelemorphia > Peramelidae > Macrotis > Macrotis lagotis. The sequence continues at coordinate 205,130,066 of NC_133664.1, read as the reverse complement.
CTCACAAAGGCAAGAATTTCCTCTGAATGGGGGGGGGGGAACCCTATAAAGTCAATATGATAAAAATATTTGTGAGTATTTTTAAATATTTTCAACAGTTTGGTGACATGGAATTTGTAATAGAAGAGATTTCTGGGAAGGAAGTCCATCTTGCAGAACCATGAAGTTAGAGAAGGGGAGACTGATGGGAGACTGAACAACTTTCCAATTGCAAAGCTCATTTTGGGGTACTTGTCTTGGGATTTTTGTGGGCTGCTATTGAAAGTTAGTGGCATTCGGAGCTAACCAGGGAGCCAAAGAGCTCAGCATGTGGGCTGGTGAGAATGACACAAGCACTGAGCCCCTGACAACTTCATTTTCCCCTCCTTCATTCTTGGCAGAAAAGCTGTCCTCCATTAACTGTGAAAACTATCCAATTCCTATTCTCCCTTCCTGGAGCAGGACAAGACTCAGGGGAAGGAGCCAATTCTATTCCTCATCACAGGCGGCTTACACAGCTATGTCCTTTTCCCCTTATAAGTGATTTGTTCAATTACTTAGCATTATTGTTGTTACTTACAGATCTTTTCCCCTTTAATACAAATGGAAAAATCAAGTGGCCACCAAATCCTTGTCTGGTATGAGTAATAATGCCAACCAAGTAAGATCTGGGATAAAGAGCTCTCTTTGCACTTTAAGAAACAGAAACTTTTGTCTCCCCTTGGCAAAAACTGAGCTGGAGAGTTAAGAGTCAGAATTTCTGTCTTTCTTTTAAGGAAACAAAGACTTCATTCAAATCACAATCAATCTTTGTCCCAACAAATTACTAAGGTGAAAATAAGCCTCATGCAGGGAGAAAGCTGGGAAACTGGTGCTGCAGCTGTCAAGACAAACAAGTACTTTAAATGGAAAAAAATTTTTAGTATCTAAATCTAGACCTCACCAATCCTTTTCTGTGCAGTGACAGAAAAGAGAGTTGTGTGAACTAGTCACCATGTTACTCACAGACAGGTACTCGTGCGGTTGTGTCCTACTGAAGACTCTTTTGCCAGCAAGGGCATATTACAGGAGATAGCTGGTGCTACACAACTTCAAGCTTCTTTACAACAGAGAGTTAAACTTGAAGTTCCTTACCCTCTCACATTGCACCCAGGTACATCAATCACTACACTTTGGGGAGTCAGGGCACAGAAAGGCATACAATCATTTTTGTTATGTCTCATAACCCACTTCATGTAAAGTTAAGAAACTTTGAGAAAGTACTAAGAGGTTAAGTGTCCTGCCCAGAGTTAGGATTAGATCATTAAGTCCCCGGGGTCGGGAATCTGTGGTTCATCCAGTGAGCCAGCTGCTTTTTAGAAACTTTCCAATTTTTCAAGCATTTCTTTTCATTGCCTCAGGGAATATTAAGGAGTAGATCACATTTCAGACTGGCAGGCACTAATGCATTGTTTTGACTGTTTTGCAAGTTTTAGTAGACAACATATGGACTCCATTAACTTTACAATGTAGTAATATTTTGATGGTACTTTCTTTTCCAATTAAAAATGCAATTTAACATTTTAAAGTGCATATTACCAACCCTCAGAGCTTGGTTTTCTTAAGCAGACCATAGGATTGTTCCTGGGGTTGAGTCTGACATAAAAGAGACATGTTTTGTACTCTTAGATATCTCCTCTTTATGAGACAATTAGGTGATGTAGTGAAGGGCTAGAGTGCTACATCTGTAATCAGAAAGACCTGAATTTAAATCAAGACTTAGACTTACTAACTAATGTGACTCTGGACAAGTCATTTAACCTCTGCTTACCTTAATTCACTAAAGAAAGAAATGGCAAACCACTTCAATATCTTTGCCAAGAAAACTTCATGGACAGTATGGTCCAAAGGATTATGAAGAGTCAGACATGACTGAACAGCTAAACAACAAGCATCTATATATATTATTCTGAATTGTGGTTCATAGATAGAATCATTAACTGCCTCTCACAAAATGCTAAAGGATAAGTAAATGATATTTGAATAAGTCATTTTGCCTCTGTCTGTCTCAGTTTCCTTATCTGTAAAAGGGGATAATAGTAACATCTACTTCCCTGGGTTGTTTTGAGTATCAATTGAGGCATTATTTGCAAAACCCTTTACCTACCTTAAAAAATGGTGGGATGTTAATAAGAGAGTGAGGGAGTGAGACTGGATGTTTTGGAAAATTTCAAGAATGAAGATTAGATATAGGAAGGCTTTATAACTAAGAGTGGGAGAAAAATTAAATATCACAGCTAATATTCATTTAGTATTAAAAATAAAAGGTTAAAAAAAGAAGATGGAGAGACAGATGAACCAGATTGCATATACTTTGGAAAAGATGATGTGAACTACTGGGAAAGAAATGGAATATTTAATAGGGTTGATGAAGTGGGGGAACAGAGAGGGTGATACCGTGCTAGGTACAGGGGAAAGTCAGTTTTTAAAAGAAATTGACAGAATTGATATCTAATATCTAAGTTGAGGTAAATGAAGTTTAGCTTACTGAAGTTGGAGTTGGATACACATTTTTCTGGAGTGACCACCACCATGAAGGGGAATGCCTTGAAGCTGGGATAGGTTTTACAATCAAAACTGATTTAGTTGACAAGCTTGAATGCCTACCAAAAGGAGTGAATGAGAGGCTCCTATAAATGATATTGCCACTTCCAGGAAAACACCATGCCACTATCATCAGTGCTTCTGTTCCCACTATGTTGAATCCTGATGAAATCAAAGAAGAAATTTATGAAGACCTGGAAATCCTTATCATCAATGTACTGAAAGAGGATAAATTTATAATTCTGGGTGATTTTAATGCTAGAGTAGGCTCAAATTACCAGACATGGCAGGAACCTTGGAAGAAATAGAGTTGGAAACAGCAACAGCAGTTGTCACCAACTACTGAAGATTTGTACATCAAATGACCTCATCACAAACACTATCTTCAGTTTACCTAAAGCAATAAACTTCCTGGATGCACCTTTGTAGCAAACATTGGCATCTGACAGAGTATGTATTTGTAAGGAGAAGAGACAGACAGGATGTAAGAGTGACAAAGGCAACGTGTGGTACAGAGTGCTAGACTGTACAGATTCATCCTCTCCAAGCTAATTATTCACATTCAACCAAAGCAGCAGCCCCAAGACAAAATGACTACTAGAAGAACCTTTGTTTCTAAAATTTTTTTTCATCAATTTGTACTTGTATACTTCCAAGTTACAAAATTTCTCTCCACCCTTTCTTCCCACCCCCCCACCCCCTGCCCTCAGCAGGGAACAGTCAGGTTAGCATTTTGCAAACATATTTTGTTAAACATATTAACAAATTAGTAATTCCTGTCATAAGGAATTAGGATTAAGGGAAAAAATACATAAAAGATACATTTTATGAAGTGTTCATCAGATTCAGTAGGGGCATTTTTTTTCTGAGTGTTTTGTTTTGTTTTGCTTTTCTTCCTCTAGTTTGGGATAATATAGTCCATAACCAGTCTAATGCAAATTGTCCAAGCTCTCTGGACTGTCTAGAGGAGTTGTTTCCATCAAGGTTGTTCATCTCATAATGTTGTTGATGTGTACATTGTTCTCTTGACTCTACTCCCTTTGTTCAGCATCAGATGCTGTAAGTTATACCATGCTTCTCTAGAGTCCCACCATTTATTGTTTCTTATGAAACAATAATATTCTGTAGTATTCATGTACCATAACTTGTTTAACTATTCCTCTTAACTTCCAGTTCTTTGCCACTACAAAAGAGCTGCTATGAATATTTTGGAACAAGTAGGACTTTTCCCATTTTTTACAATTTCTTCTGGATATAAGTCCTAGAATTGGAATTACTGGGTCAAAGGTTATGAACAGTTTTATTGCTCTTTCAACATAGTTCCATATTGCTCTCCAGAAAGGTTGGATCTGTTCACAACTCCATGCATTGCTATGTATCAGTGTTCCAATCCTCCCACAACCTCTCCAATATTGATCATATTCCTTTTTTTCTTGTCTTCACCAATCTGATAAGTGTGAGGTGTATCTCATAGTTGTTTTAGTTTGCATTTCTCTAATCAACAGTGATTGGAACATTTTTTCATATGATTATATACAGCTTTAATTTCTTCATTTGGAAACTGTCAGTTTATATCCTCTGATCATTTATCAACTGGGGAATGACTTGTAACCTTATAAATTTGATGCAATTCTCTATATATTTTAGAAATGAGACCTTTATCAGAACTCCTAGTTGTGAAGATTATTTCCCAGATTTCTGCTTTTCTTCTAATTTGGGCAATATTGATTTTATTAGTGCAAAATCTTGTAAATTTAATATAGTCAAAATCATTCATTTTGCAGTTCATAGTGTGCTCTAATTCTTGTTTGGTCATAAATTTGTCCCTTTTCCATAGGTCAGATAGAGTATTTTTTTTTGTCTATTAATTTATCTATATCGCTCTTTATGTCTAAATTCTGTACCCATTTTGACCTTATTTTGGTATAAGGTGTGAGATGTGGATCTATGCCTAGTTTTTGCAATGCTATTTGGCAGTTTTCCCAACAATTTTTGTCAAATAGTGAGTTCTTTTCCCCAGAGGTTGATGTCTTTGGGTTTGTCAAATAGTAGATTACTTTAGTCATTCACTACAGTTTTTTTTAACCTATCCTAATCCACTGATCCATTATTCTATTTCCTAACCAGTACCAGGCAGTTTTGATGACTGCTGCTTTATTGTATAGTTTTCGATCTGGTAGAGCTAGACCACCTTCCTTTACCTTTTTTTTTTCCCATCAGTTCCCTTGCTATTCTTGCCAGGTGAATTTTACTACTATTTTTTCTAGCTCAGTAAAGTAGTTACATGGGAGTTTGATTGGTATAAGTAATTTAACCTGGGTAGAATTGACATTTTTATTATATTAGCTTGACCTAGACATGAGCATTTGACATTTTTTCAGTTATTTAGATCTGACTTTATTTGGGTGATTTATCATTTATTTATGGTATATTTATTGATACATTTATATTTAGATTTATATGATATATTTATTTATGGTAGATTCTCAAGTATTTAATATTGTCTATGGTTATTTTATTTTATTTTTTCCTACAGTTATTTTAAAAGGAATTTCTCTTTCTATATCTTGTTCTTGGACTTTGTTGTTCATATATAGAAATGCTGATGATTTATGTGGGTTTATTTAATCCTGCTACTTTGCTGAATTTGTTAATTGTTTCAAGGAGTTTTTTGGATGATTTTCTCAGGTTCTCTAGGTATACCATCATATCATCTGCAAATAGTGAAAGTTTTGCTTCCTCATTGCCAATTATGATTCCTTCAATTTCTTTTTCTTCTCTTATTGCTACTGCTAGCATTTCCAATACTATATTGAATAGTAATGGTGATAATGGGCATCCTTGTTTCACTCCTGAATTTATTGGAAATGCTCTGAGTTTATTCCCATTGAGTATAATATTTGTTGATTGTTTTAGATAGATACCATTTATTATTTTAATGAAACTCCATTTATTTGTAAATTTTCTAGTATTTTTAATAGGAATGGATATTGTATTTTACCAAAGGCTTTTTCAGCATCTATTGAAATAATCATATGATTTCTGGTCATTTTATTATTGATATGTTTAATTATGTTGAGTATTTTCATAATGTTGAACCATCCCTGCTTGTCTGGTATAAATCCAACCTGACCTTGGTGTATTATCCTGGTAAAAACTTGCTGTAGTCTCATTGCTAAAATTTTATTTAAGATTTTTGCATCAATATTCATTAGGGAGATTGGTCTATAATTTTCTTTGTTTTGACTTTTCCTGGTTTAGGTATCAGTACCATGTTGGTGTCATTAAAGGAGTTTGGTAGAATTCTTTCCTCTCCTATTTTTAAAAATAGTTTATGTAGAATAGGAATTAATTGTTTCTTAAATGTTTGGTAGAATTCACTTGTGAATCCATCTGGATCTGGAGACTTTTTCTTACAGAATTTATTGATGGTTTCTTCAATTTCTTCTTTTTGAAATGCAGTTATTTAAGTAATTTATTTCCTCTTCTATTAATCTGAGCAGTTTGTATTTTTGTAACTCTTCATCCATTTCACTCAAGTTGTCCAATTTATTGGCATATAGTTCAGTAAAGTAGCTCTGAATTATCTCTTTAATTTCCTCTTCATTGGTGGTTAGTTCACCCTTTTCATTTTTGATACTGGTAATTTGGTTATCTTTTTTTTTTAATCAGATTAACCAGAGATCTCTCTATTTTATTGACTTTTACATAAAACCAATTCTTAGTTTATTTATGAGATCAGTGGTTTTCTTGCTTTCCATTTTATTAATCTCTCCCTTGATTTTCAGGATTTCTAATTTGGTATTTAATTGGGGATGTTTAATTTGTTCTTTTCCAGACTTTTTTAGTTGCATACCTAATTCACTGATCTCTTCTTTCTCTATTTTTATTCATAAAGGCATTTAGAGATACAAAGTTTTCCCTCAAAACTGCCTTGGCTGCATCCCATAAATTTTGGTATGTTGTTTCATTATTTTCATTTTCTTGGATATAATTATTTTTTATAGTATTCTTTTCTTAAATAAAAGAAAGATTTTATTTATTTTGAATTTTACAATTTCCCCCCTAATCTTGCTTCCCCCTCCCCAGAAGGCAGTCTGTTAGTCTTTACATTGTTTCCATGGTATACATTGATCTAAGTTGAATGTGATGAGGGAGAAATCATATCCTTAAGGAAGAAAAATAAAGTTTAAGAGCAAGCAAAATTACATAATAAGATAATGGGTTTTTTTAAAATTAAAGGTAATAGTCTTTGGTCTTTGTTCTAACTCCACAATTCTTTCTCTGGATACAGATGGTGTTCTTCATCGCAGATATCCCAAAATTGTGCCTGATTGTTGCACTGATGGAATGAGCAAGCCCAGGTTGATCATCACCCCTATATTGCTATTAGGGTATACAATGTTTTTTGGGTTCTGCTCATCTTGCTCATGCAAATCCTTCAAGGCTTCCCTGAATTCCCATCTCTCCTGGTTTCTAATAGAACAATAGTATTAGGATGTAATTCTTGATTGTTTCTATTATTTGCTGTTTGATTCACACATTATTTAAAATAAAGTTATTTTATTTCTAATTAGTTCTTGGTTTACCTTTCCCAGATCCTTTATTACATGAAATTTTTATTGCGTCATGGTCTAAGAAATGTGTTTTTATAATTTCTGCCTTTCTGCATTTGATTTTAAGGTTTTTGTGCCCTTGTATATGGTCAATTTTGGTGAAGGTGCCATGTACTGCCAAGAAAAAGAGTTATTCTTTTCTATCCCTATTAAGTTTTCTCCACAGGTCTATCCTATCTAAGTTTTCTAAGATTTCATTCATCTTCTTAACTTCATTCTTGTTTATTTTGTTGTTAGATTTATCTGGTTCTGAGAGAGGGAGGTTAAGTTCTCCCATTATTAAAGTTTTTCTGTCTATTTCTCCTTGTAATTCACTCAGCTTTTCTTCTAGGTATCTGAATGCTATACCACTAGGTGCATACATGTTTAATAATGATATAGTTTCATTACTAATGGTGCCTTTTAATATATAGTTTCCTTCCTTATCCCTTTTAATGAAATTGATTTTTGCTCTTTACTTTGTCTGAGATTAGGATTGCTACCCCAGATTTTTTTTACTTCCACTGAGGCATAATATATTTTGCTCCAACTTTTTACCTTTACCCTTTGTGTATCTCTCTTTTAATTCATTCTGCGATCCATTTCCATTTTATGGGACAGTACTTCCCATTCACATTACTAATTTTGTATTTCCCTCCATGCTATCTTTCTCCACTTATATTTATCTCTCTCCTTTTCTCTTATTCCTCCTCTCCAAAATTTTACTACTTTTCCCCTTTGACTTTTCTTTTAGGAATTTAACTTTCAGCTCATTTTCAATTATACCTTTCCTTCCCTTTTATCAATCCCTTCTTCCCTTATCTTTCCCATTCCCTGTCCCCTCCCTTTCCCTGTAGATTTTTTTTAAAGTTTTTTTTTTGTAAGGTATGGGGTTAAGTGGCTTGCCCAAGGCCACACAGCTAGGTAATTATTAAATGTCTGAGGCCGGATTTGAACTCAGGTACTCCTGACTCCAGGGCCAGTGCTCTATCCATTGTGCCACCTAGCCACCCCCTAAGTTAGATTTTTTTTTAAATCCAAGTGGGAATGTATCTTATTCCTTCACGAGGCTAAATCTATTGAATAGAATTTACTCAGCATTCACATTCTCCCTTCTTTCCCTCTAAAATTATAAATCTTTGTGCCTCTTCCCTTAGTGCTTTAATATTATTAATCAGGTATCAGCAAACACAGTTTGATTATTTGATTGCTTGATAAATTCCTATTGTTATCAAGATAGCATCACAGATTGTTTACTTGCTTGCTTGATTAGCAACATTGGCTCAAATGGTATCAAATTGTAATTATAATCATAATCATTTTTTTACCTTACCCCCTTTTAAGTATCTTTCAAGTACACACAATACTCCTCATGAGCCAAAGAATCATCCAAAGCCATATCATTTCTTGAACTATTTGTGCCCCTCCAGCCAGCCTATTTTCTTTCACACTTTATCCCCTCCCCCACACACAGTACATAACCTCTTGTGTTTTTTTAAAGTTTTATAAAGATTTCATTTATTTTGAATTTTACAATTTCCCCCCAATCTTGCTTCCCTCTCCCTACCCCTCACAGAAGGCAGTCTATTAGTCCTTACATTAGTCTTTACATGGTATGCATTGATCTAAATTGAATGTGACAGTCACCTCTTGTTAAGTGAAGCAACAGAAACTAATCTAATTAACAGTAAGAATCTTGAAGATCTCTAAGTACTGGGAGACTTTGGAGGTTTCACTGAAAACTTCACAAATGATTGTAAGTAACAGAGACATTGTCTCAGATCTTGGCAGCTTATGATGCCGTCATTAGACAAGGTGCTTAGCACCTTGTGATTAAAGTGAGTCATAGTTTAAAAAAACTCTTAAGATGAAGTTAATATCCATGCTTTTTTTTTTAGGACTTCTTGTCTCAAATATAGTGATGTGATCTTTTTGACCTCTTCATCTGAGAGACCAGTTCCAATTATCCAATTATACCTCTATCCTTTAGGTTCATTGTCTTCAATTATATTCTACCCTCTAATTTTCCTTGGAGAAGTAAAGTTCTAAAGAATTAGAGCAGTTATATCTTTCCCTTTTAGGAAGCAACATTTGTTTAAAACAATTTTGTTTTTTCAGCCCCCTTTTACATTTACCTTTTTTGTGTGTAACTCTTCAGTCATGTATTTGGCAAATGAATTCTCTGTTCAGTTCTGGTCTTTGTGTCAGGAAGTTCTGAAAGTCCTGTATTTCATTGAACATCCATCTTTTCCCCTGACAGTATATACTGAATTTTTCAGGGTAGTACATTATGGGTTATAGTTCCAGGTCTTTAGCTCTCCAAAATATGTTATTCCAGTTCTTCAGATTCTTCATTGTTGAGGCTGATAGATCCTGTGTTAGTATGATTGTGTTTCCTTTGTATATGAATTGTCTTCTTTTTGCTGATTGCAATATTCTCTCTTTTATTTGAGGGTTCTGGAATTACAGCCCTTGGAGTTTTTATCCTGGGGTCTCTTTCTGGAGGGGTTCTGTGGATTCTTTCAACTGTTATATTGTTATCTTGTTCTAGTAGGTAGGGGAAGTTTTCCCCTTATAATTCCCTACATGATGTTTTCCAGGTTCTTCTGTTGATTCAGGCTTTCAAGTAGTTCAGTGATTTGTAAATTGTCTCTCCTGGATCTGGTTTCCAGGTCATTTGTTTTCCCTAGAAGGTACTTTATATTTTCTTCAATTTGTTCAGTCCTTTTATTTTATTTGATGGAATCTTGTAGTCTTGTAGATTCATTAGTTTCTAACTGTTCTATTCTAATTTTTAGCATTTTATTTTCTTCAATTATCTTCTGTGTTTCCTTTTCCAGTTGGTTTTTATTATTTTTTAAAATTTTTATTTATTTAAGGAAATGGGGTTAAGTGACTTGTTCAAGATCTCACAGCTAGGCAATTATTAAGTGTCTGAGACTGGATTTGAACTCTGGTCCTCCTGACTGCAGGGCCAGTGCTCTATCCACTGCACCACCTAGCTTGCCCAGTTATTTTTACTTTTAATGGAATTGATTTCTTTGGTCAACATGTCACAATTTTCCTGCATGACTTTCTTTCTTTCTTTCTTTCTTTCTTTCTTTCTTTCTTTCTTTCTTTCTTTCTTTCTTTCTTTCTTCCTTCCTTCCTTCCTTCCTTCCTTCCTTCCTTTCTTTCTTTCTTTCTTTCTTTCTTTCTTTCTTTCTTTCTTTCTTTCTTTCTTTCTTTCTTTTTTAAAGGTTTTTTTGGCAAGGCAAATGGGGTTAAGTGGTTTGCCCAAGGCCACACAGCTAGGTAGTTATTGTCTGAGGTCGGATTTGAACTCAGGTATTCCTGACTCCAGGGCTGGTGTTCTATCCACTGCGCCACCTAGCCGCCCCTCTGAGTTTCTTTCTAAGTAGATTTTTTTTTAATGTACAGTATTCCTCCACATACCTGCTTTCTAGAACGATATTGCACTCATGGTTCCCATCCCATCAAATCTCAGTAGCACTTATGAAGTTAAAATATGCCTCTTGACATTAGAATTTTAAGTTTATTTTTCTTTATATCTATTTTTGGTGCATCTGTGCAAAGATACCTAAAATAATGAATTTTATTGCTAATTCTTTTCTTAGATTATATCTTTTGTTAATTTGGGAGCAGTTCTATAAAAACAGTTTTCTCTCTCAGTTTGCAGTTATTTTGGTTAGGAAAATACATTTTTAATAGCTCTTGTTAGACACACTATTTCACAACTAAGTTGTTCTTCTCCTTATCTTTTACCCTTCCCCAACATGTTTATCTCCTCCAGCTGCTTATCAAAATAACTTTTCATATTTCTTCTATGAAACTCTGAGATATTTGTTAATCAAGACAATTTTTTAAGATTTTTAGATTTTTTGCAAGGCAAATGGGGTTAAGTGACTTGCCCAAGGCCACACAGCTAGGTAATTATTAAGTGTCTGAGGCTGAATTTGAACTTAGGTCCTCCTGAATCCAGGGCCACTGCTCTATCCACTACTCCACCTAGCTGACCTGGTATTTGTCAATCAAGTCACTAAGTTATGAGTTAACAAGTAAATAATAGCCACATACTATGTGCTAGACATTGTGCTAAGAAATGGGGATACATAAAAAGGAAAAAAACATCTTGTTCTCAAGTAGATGTCAATCATATAGAGGAGACAAGTGCAAACAGCTATATGCATTTGAGATTTATGCAATATTAACTGTAATAATCAACAGAAGAAAGATGGGGATCAGGAAATACTTCCTGTAGAAGGTGGGCTTTTATTTAGGACTTGAAAGTAAGCCAAGACTCAAAAAGAAGAGGGACAGCATTAGGGGCAAGGGGGTTAGTCAGTGAAAATACCCAGATTTGAATGATAGAATTTCCCCTAACAAATTTCAGTTACAATTGCTTAGATACACTCTTTTGTTGGTTGCAACATGAATACAATCATTTGTACCAACTTTTCCATTATTCTGATTCTTTTCATAATTTGTAAATAACAGTTACCACTTCTGTTTTTCTATCCTTTTTTGTTACCTTTCCCACAAAGGCTCCCAGTTTTTAGCTTAAGCAAGCCAGTCTTATTCCGGGAGGAGAGTGACATTCCCTTCCCTCCTCCCTGCCCCATCCCAGTTCAGGTTCTCTGTCTCATTTTGAGCCCACCTGGAGTTATTTTAGGAAAAGTTCTTTATTTTTATTTATTTGTTTGTTTGTTTGTTTTAGGAAAAGTTCTTTAAACACTACTAGGGTGTTTGGTTTACCTAAACATTCCCAATGAGATAGTAAGAATCCTTTCTGGAAAAGTGACAATGTTATCAGTTATAGGACAGCTATTTATTTCCTGCATTACAAAAGAAATACTTAAAACTCAAAGGAATTATAAGCACACAGTGACAGACATTTAAAAGATGAAACAGTAATCAAAGGAATTGTAGGAGTTCATAAGCTGATATAGAAAAGAAGTGATAAACTGTCTTGTGAAGTAAAGATTCTCAGGAGACTTGTGAGATTGCTGAACAGATTTCACTTTTACCTTAGACTACTCTGTTTGTGCAATGATTCACCCAAGTTCCATATCCAGTCATGCATGCATGCATGGCTTTTTGTCCTAACAGTGGCAATCTCCACTGAGAAGGATATAGCTATAGAAAGCACCTCCAACTGAGCAACCAGCACTGGGATTGCTACCAAACTGGGAGCATTAACTTTAGAAAAATTGCTGTTTGGTTAGGCAAAAGAAGCACAAAGCAAAAGAAAATAGGAATTTGTACTGATCTTTCTGCTATTTGCTTGTCACTACCATGAGTCTGCTGGGGAGGAGGGGAGAAAAGATCCTCTTCACTCCACCCCAATGGAAGTCTAAGGGAGAGAGGACAGAGCCCCAGTGAAATACATGATGAAATGAGAAAAGAGATTGCTTCACTATTTAAATCTCACTGAATGGTCAAATCGACCTGACAGAGTAGTCTTGCTTTTACTGGGCATGGGGCTGAGACCAGTCAAGAACTTCTGCTTGTCATGCCCTTTAGTAAGCAAATGTGCCACTAGAAGGAACCCAAATATAGGGTCCATCCAACGGATCTTAGGTCCAGACAGGCCCATGGGAGATACCCCTGGTCAGGAGATAGGGGATTACTGCCATATCACTTTCAGTCAGTTATTATACTTATATTAACATTTTTCACCTTATTAAAACAGACATCTTAGATTGGATATTAGATAGAGTATTGGATAGAGTCAGACCTAGAGTCAGGAAGATCTGAATTCAGATTTGGTCTCAAATGTTTACATAAGCTGTGTGACTGTTGGCAAGGCTCTTAACTCAGTTTATCTCTTGTTTCCTCATCTGTAAAATGAACTGGAGAACAAACTGGCAAACTATTCCAAGAAAACTCCAAATAGAATCACAAGGAGTTAGACACAACTGAACAACAACAATGAGTTTTGTTTCATGGTTGGTTTACAAATCTAAGGTCCTTGCTAAGATTCATTTCTTATGTAGAATTCCAGGAACTTATTTTTATTGAAATTTTTTTTAATATAACTTTTCTCACACTTAACTCCATTGCCTTGCAAAAAAAAACTAAAAAAAACCCCTTTTCTCTTAAAAATAAACTTATTTGTTTTGGTTAGATAAGATATCGATTGGGAAAGAGATTCAATTTTTCTTGCCTTTTTCAGTTGTTTTTCACTTTGGATAAAAATGTTATGCAATTCAAATGAGTTTATTTTTGATAGGCAATGTCTCTTTTCCTCTTTGTTTTCTTAATCATTCTTCTTTCACTTTAATTTTTAAGTTTGATAACATGTCTGGATAAACTAAAACTAGGACAGGTGTTCAAAAGATTTTGTCAATTAATACCATAGCCCTTGATTTCAATAATTCTGATATGATTTTTTTTTAGTTTTTTTGCAAGGCAAATGGGTTAAGTGACTTGCCCAAGGCCACACAGCTAGGTAATTATTAAGTGTCTGAGACTGGATTTGAACCCAGGTACTCCTGACTCCAGGGCTGGTGCTTTATCCACTGCGCCACCTAGCCCCCCCCCCCCCCCATTTCAATAATTCTGGAACATTTTATTTCTTTCATTTTTTAAAATTTATTTATTCTCTTTTTGTACAAATAATGTTTTTTTATGCATTAATAAAATATTCTTGTTTAAGAGTAAACAGAACACCCCCTCCCCCCACAAAATATAGACTGGCTTGAGTGATAAAGTAAAGGCGAGAGAAAAAAATTAAAATTAAAAAAAGTAATAGTAATAATTGTAGGTATGGCCAGGTGGCACAATGGATGGAGCCCCAGCTCCCTCAGGAGCACCTGAGCCCATATCCAGTCCCATACACCCAACAATCACCCAGCCATGTGACATGCAAGCCACCCTAACCCTACTTCCCTGCAAAAACCAAAAAAAATAAAAAAAAGACCCAAAATAAAATAAAATAGTAATAATAGTAGGGGTGGCTGGGTGGGGGACAGAGCATTGGCCCTTGAGCCAGGAGCACCCAGGTCCAAATCTGGCCTCAGACACCCAATGATCACCCTACTATAAGGGCCCCAGGCAGGCCACTCAGCCCCATTTGCCCTGTACCACCCCCAAAATAATAATAATGATAAAAATTGTGTTTCAGTTTTTGTTCCAACACCAACAACAATAGATCACATTCTTTATGGTAAGTCCAAAGCAAAAGTTACTTCCATATTTTTCCACCATTGCCATTGCTGATCGCAAATCCTTCCTTTCGTATTTCTCCACTACCATGTATTATATTTTCTTTCTCATTTCACTATGACTTTGCTTTAGGGTATCTGAGTGGCACAGCAGACAGATCCCTGGTCCTGGGGCCAAGAGACCCAGAGCCCCCCACCACCCCTTAGGCCCAGCATCTACCTGGCCCTATGGTCCCAGACAGGCCATTCAATCCCAGCCCCTTGCAAGAAGTAAAAAAGAAAATGTGTTATATCTGACCACTCTCCCCACCCATGGTCCATCCTCTCCTCCATCACTCACATCCCTCCCTTCCTGCTGTCCCCTCCCTTTCTTCTTACTCCATTGAATATATATGCTGTTTCCTCTCCTAGCCACCTCTGATGAGAGCAAAGGTTCCCTCATTCCCCCCTTGCCTTCCCCCCTTCCATATCATTGCAATAGCTAATTGTAATAAAGAAAAAACTTATTATATGAGATATCTTGGCCTATTCCCCCCTCTCCTTTTTCTTTCTCCCATTACATTTCCCTTTTTTTCTATTGACTCCATTTTTACACCGTTATTTTGTCTTCAAATTCAGCTTTCTCCTGTGCTTCAACTATAAAAACTCCCTCTACCTGCTCTATTAACTGAGAAGGTTCATATGAGTATTATCAGTGTCATTTTTCTATGCAGGAATACGTGTAGGTCATCATCATCAAGTCCCTCATATTTTCCCCCTCTCCTTCAATCTCCATGCTTGGCCTGAGTCCTGTATCTGAAGATCAAACCTTTTGTTCAGCTCTGGCCATTCCAACAGGAACATTTGAAATTCCCCTGGTTCATTGAAAGTCCATCTTTTTCCCTGGAAGAGGACATTCAGCCTTGCTGGGTAGTTGATTCTCGGTTGCATTCTAAGCTCTTTTGCCTTCCGGTATGTTATATTCCAAGCCCTACGAGCTTCCAATGTAGTTGCTGCTAAGTCCTGACTGCAGCTCCATGATATTTGAACTGTGTCCTTCTGGCTGCTTGTAATATTTTTTCTTTGACTTGGGAGTTCTGGAACTTGGCTATAATATTCCTAGGGGTTGGTTTTTTGGGATCTCTTTCTCAGGGGGATTGATGGATTCTCTCCATTTCTATTTTGCCCTCTGCTTCTAGAATATCAGGGCAATTTTCCTGTAGTAATTCTTTGAAAATTATGTCAAGGCTCTTTCCCTGATCATGACTTTCAGATATTCCAATAATTTTTAAATTATCTTTCCTAAGTCTGTTTTCCATATCAGTTTTTTTTTCAATGAGATGTTTCACATTTTCTTCTAATTTTTCTTTTTTTTTTGGTTTTGAAGTAATGAATCCTGGCTTCTCATAAATTCATCAATCTCCCTGAGTTCTATTCTTTGTCTGAAGACATTTGTTTTCCTCAGAGAGTTTTCTTATCTCTTTTTTTTCCCATCTGGCCAATTTTGTTTTTTAAAGCATTCTTCTCCTCAATAATTTTTGAACTGTTTTATCCATTTGACCTGAGCTGGTTTCTACCATGCTATTTTCCTCAGCATTTTTTTGGATTTCCTTGACTAGGCTGCTGACTTCATTTTCATGTTTTTCCTGCATCTGTCTCCTTTCTTTTCCCAGTTTTTCTTCTAACTCCCTCATTTGATTTTCAAAGTCTTTTTTGAGCTCTGTCATAGCCTGAGCCCAATTTCTGTTTTTCTTGGAGTCTTTAGATGCAGGAGCTTGTGCTTCCTCATCTTCAGACTGAGTATTTTGATCCTTCTTGGGCTCATATGCAAAATATTTCTCAATGGTATTCCTCTTATTTCTCTGCTTGCTCATTTTCCCAGCCTGTGCCTGGTTTTGGGGTGCTTCCTTAGCTTTTGGGACACTCCCAGAAGGGTCTCAGTGTGTGAGGATCTGTCCTCCCTCCTGGTCTGTGAATGACCATATGCACCCCACCTCTGTCATGGGGCTGAGGTGGAGGGGCCCCTGCTATTCTATGGGGGGGCCTAGACTGCGATTAGGATCTGAATATGGTCAGAGCCCCAGAGTCCTGTTCCAGGGGCAGAGGACAGAGCTCTGCAGTCTCTCTTCACTCCCATCCCTAGGTTCAATGGGCTCATACCCTGGGGGCTCCTGCTTACAGGCTCTGCCTGCTTATGTTTCCTGGATCTGGGCTGCTGAAAGACGAAGTTGCTAGCTGTATGTCCTAAGGGCTGGGCTTCACGTGCTTGCTCTGGCAGAGATCCCCCAACTGTTCCACCAATTTGTGCTTGGTGCTCCCCCGGGGGTGTAGCTCAGGAGACTCCCCTGCAGCTGTGAGCTTGGTCTCCCAGTGCCCTGGGGCTGCTTCCAGGAGGCTGAAGTTCTTTCACTCTGGCAGGCCACCCCTCTGGCAGCCGCCCCTCCAACCCCGGGGAGTAGAGCCTTTCTGCTCTTTTCCAGGTTACCTTGAGTAGGAGAACTGCCTCATTGGGTCCCTCTGTGGGTTCTGTCTCTCGAAAGTTTAGTTAGAGTCCTTAGTTTCGAAGTTTTATGAGAGAGCTTCTAAGAGACGTTCCTCTCTTGGTGCCATTTTGGCTCTGCCCTCTGGAACATTTTCTTAAAGGGTTTACTGAAATATGGTACTCAAATATGAGAGAGGGAGACAAATAACTTATAGATTATTTCTTCAGATTTTATTTTCTAATTCTGTTTCTTTTAAATGGTTTGTTAGTTTCTCTTTTACTTCTGTTTGGTTTTTTTGTTCTCTATCATATAACTTTATTTCTCAGAGAATCATAGTTCTATTTAATATTCTGCACTGACATTGCTTCTTCACTGACTTCCCAAACCATCTCTGGATCTTGCCTTATGAGAGTAACTGTTCCTCTCTGCTTTTCAGCTCCCTTTTGTATGTTATCATCCCCCATTAGAATATAAGCTCCTCAAGGCAAGGACTATCTTCTTTTTTCTAGTATTTATATTCCCAGTACTTAGCACAGTATCCAGTATAAAGTCAGCATTTAATAAATTGCTTCATCTATCTATATTTTATCTTTATTAATGTCAGATTTTTTGAGTAGATTTCTTATTCACTGAATTGTAATGAGATAAATCCAGTTTTTCTGGAACTTTTGCGAATGTTTTCTTTTCTTTAGTGTTTTCTGTTTCTTTAATATGTAGTATGTAGAGAATTTTATTTTCATAATTACTTTCTTATACATTTCCCTGAAATCTATTTTTTTTCTATGATATGATTTTCTTTTAAAGATTTTTTGTTAGTTTTTTACTTTGGTTTTTCTATTCCTGTTTTGGAGAAGATGTGGGAGAACTGAGGAAGTCCCACAACTCCCTCATTTTACATATAAGGAAACTCACACTTAGAAAAATGAAACAATTTTGTGTAGTTTCCAAAGGTATAAGTAGAAGAGTCAGGATTTGAACCAAAGTCTTCTGATTTCAAATCCAATTTCTTTTTCACTATACCATGTTGCTGTATGTGTATATGTGTGTGTTTGTGTTTTTGCATGTGTTTGTGTGTGTGTGTGTGTGTGTGTGTGTGTCTGTGTGAAAGTTTTCTTGTACAGACAAGACCTAGAGAGAAGCTTTTTCATTTATGTAAGCGTTATGGTCCTTTGCAAATGGATAAATATTGAAAACTATTTTCCCTTGTAATTGAAAAAAAGGTAAAATCATTTTTAAAATTTCAAGAGTTATGATTCTTCAAAACTTTTGTTGTTGTTGTTGTTGTTGTTCAATCATGTCTGACCCTTTGTGATACCATGAACCATAGCATACCAGGCCCTTCTGTCCTCCACTGTTTTTCAAAATCTGTCCAAGTTCATGTTCATTGTTTCCATGATTTAAAATCTATGATTTTGGGCGGCTAGGTGGCACAGTGGATAAAGCACCAGCCCTGGAGTTGGGAGTACCTGGGTTCAAATCTGGTTTCAGACACTTAATAATTACCTAGCTGTGTGGCCTTGGGCAAGCCACTCAACCCTATTTGCCTTGCAAAATCCTAATAAAATAAAATAAATAAAATCTATGATTTACCTATGATTTAAATTCTAATCTAATCTAGTTATATAAAAAAAATCCAACTCCTTTCATCTGTCTCTAAGGCAGGCATTCTCAGTATTTTTTGAGTGTTTTGTGAAACTCTCCTCTCTCTCTCTCCTTTTTTTTTTTTAACTTTTTGCAAGGCAATGGGGTTAAATGGCTTGCCCATAGTCACACAGCTAAGTTTCAAGTGTCTGAGGCCATATTTGAACCTGGGTCCTCCCGACTTCAGGGTTGGTGCTCTATCCACTTCACCACCTAGGTGCCCCTTCATAAATCTCTTTAAGCAATCTGATGAAATTCATGGATTTCTCAGAATATTTTTTTAACTTTTAATTTATTTTTTATTCTCATTTTGTACAAATGGTTTTTTACATTAATAAAATATTCTTGTTTACAAGTAAACAAAATACCCCTCCTCCCCCCATGAATACAGACAGACTTGTTTGGGCAAAAAAAGTAAAGGGGAGAGGAAAAAATAAATAAATAATAATAATTGTAGGTATGGCCAGGTGGCTCAATGGACGAAGCAACAGCCCTGGAGCCACGAACACCCGAGTCCACATCCAGCTTCCTAAACCCAACAATCACCCAGCCGTGTGACATGCAAGCCACCTGTTCCCCACTGCCCTGCAAAAACCAAAAAAAAAGAAAGAAAAAAAAAGACCCAAAATAAAATAAAATAGTACTAATAGTAGGGGTGGCTGGGTGGCAGACAGAGCATTGGCCCTTGA
Organism: Macrotis lagotis; assembly: GCF_037893015.1. Taxonomy (NCBI): domain Eukaryota; kingdom Metazoa; phylum Chordata; class Mammalia; order Peramelemorphia; family Peramelidae; genus Macrotis; species Macrotis lagotis. The sequence continues at coordinate 205,110,951 of NC_133664.1, read as the reverse complement.
GCCAGGAGCACCTGGGTCCAAATCTGGTCCCAGACACCCAAAGATCACCCTGCTATGTGGCCCCAGGCAGGCCATCCAGCCCTACTTGCCCTGCACCCTCTCCCAAATAATCATAACAAAAAATGTGCTTGAGTCTTTGTTCCAACACCAACAACTCTGTCATGGGTGGATCTCATTCTTTATGATAAGTCCATCACAAAAGTTATTTCCATATTTTTCCACCCTTGCCATTGCTGATCACAACTCCCTCCTTTCTTATTTCTCCACTACCATGTACTCTATTTTCTCTCTCCTTTCACTATGACTCTGCTGTATGGTCTCTGAGTGGCACAGCAGACAGATCCCTGGTCCTGGGACCAAGAAGCCCTGAGCCCCCATACCACCCCTTAGGACCAGAATCCACCTGGCCTTGTGGTCCTGGGCAGGCCTTCCATTCCCAGCCCCTTGAAAGAAGTAAGAAAGAAAATGTGTTATATCTGGCCACTCTCCCCCCATGGTCCATCCTCTCCTCCTTTATTCACATCCCCACCCCTTCCCCCTGCTCCCCCCCCCTTCTTACTCCAGATGTCTATACCTCATTGAGTATATTTGCTGTTTCCTCTCCTAGCCATCTCTGATGAGAGGAAAGTTTCCCTCATTCCCCCTTGCCTCCCCCCTTCCATATCATTGAAATAGCTCGTTGTAATAAAAAAAAAATCTTATGTGAAATATCTTGGACTATTCCCCCCTCTCCTTTTTCTTTCTCCCATTCCGTTTCCCTTTTTTCTATTGACTCCATTTTTACACCATATTTTATCTTCGAATTCAGCTTTCTCCTGTGCTTCAACTATAAAAGCTCTCTCTACCTGCTCTATTAACTGAGAAGGTTCATATGAGTATTATCAGTGTCATTTTTCTATGCAGGAATACATGCAGTTCATCCTCATTAAGTCCCTCATATTTCCCCCCTCTCCTCCAATCTCCATGCTTCACCTGAGTCCTGTATCTGAAGATCAAACCTTCTGTTCAGCTCTGGCCATTCCAAAAGGAATCTTTGAAATTCCCCTGGTTCATTGAAAGTACATCTTTTTCCCTGGAAGAGGACATTCAGCCTTGCTGGGTAGTTCATTCTTGGCTGCATTCTAAGCTCTCTTGCCTTCTAGTATATTGTATTCCAAGCCCTACGAGCTTCCAATGTAGCTGCTGCTAAGTCCTGTGTGATCCTGACTGCAGCTCCATGATATTTGAACTGTGTCCTTCTGGCTGCTTGTAATATTTTCTCTTTGACTTGGGAGTTCTGGAACTTGGCTATAATATTCCTAGGGGTTGGTTTTTTGGGATCTCTTTCTCGGGGGGGGGGGGGGGATCGGTGGATTCTCTCCATTTCTATTTTGCCCTCTGCTTCTAGAATATCAGGGCAGTTCTCCTGTAGTAATTCTTTGAAAATGATGTCAAGGCTCTTTTCCTGATCATGACTTTCAGGTATTCCAATAATTTTTAAATTATCTTTCCTAAGTCTGTTTTCCATATCAGTTGTTTTTTCAATGAGATATTTCACATTTTCTTCTAATTTTTCATTTTTTTGGTTTTGAAGTATTGATTCCTGATTTCTGTTTTATATTCATCAATCTCCCTGAATTCTGTTCTTTCTCTGAAGGATTTGTTCTCCTCAGAGAGTTTTCTTATCTCTTTTTCCATCTGGCCAATTTTGCTTTTTAAAACATTCTTCTCCTCAATAACTTTTTGAACTGTTCTATCCATTTGACCTAAGCTGGTTTTTAGCATGCTATTTTCTTCAGCATTTTTTTGGATTTCCTTGACTAAGCTGCTGACTTCATTTTCATGTTTTTCCTGCATCTCTCTCCTTTCTTTTCCCAGTTTTTCTTCCAACTCCCTCATTTGATTTTCAAAGTTTTTTTTTGAGCTCTATCATAGCCTGAGCCCAGTTTCTGTTTTTCTTGGAGTCTTTAAATGCAGGAGCTTGTGCTTCCTCATCTTCAGACTGAGTATTTTGGTCCTTCTTGGGCTCATTTGCAAAATATTTCTCAATAGTCTTCTTTTTGTTTCTCTGCTTGCTCATTTTCCCAGCCTGGGCCTGGTTTGGGGTGTTTCTTGAGCTTTTGGGACACTCTCACAAGGGTCTCAGTGTGTGCGGCTCTGTCCTCCCTCCTGGTCTGTGAATGACCATAAGTACCCCCCTCTGCCAAGGGGCTGATGTGGAGGGGGGGCTGCTCTTCTATGGGGGGGCCTAGACTGTGGTCAGGATCTGAATGTGGTCAGAGCCCCAGAGTCCTGTTTCAGGGGCAGAGGACAGAGCTAGGCAGTCTCTCTTCACTCCCCTCCCTCAGTTCAATGGGCTCATGCCCTGGGGGCTCCTGCTTACGGGCTCCTCCTGCTTCTGTTTCCTGGATCTGGGCTGGGGAAAGACTATGCTGCTTGCTGTGTGCCCTGAGGGCTGGGCTCCACGTGCTCGCTCTGGCAGAGGTTCCCTGCTGTTCCCCCACTTTGTGCCCGGTGCTCCTTGGGGTGCAGCTCAGGAGACTCCCCTGCTGCTGTGAGCCGCAGCTCCCAGCGCCCTGGGGCTGCCTCCAGGAGGCTGAAGTTCTTTGGCTTTGTCGCACCACCCCTCTGGCAGGCCGCCCCTCCGACCCCGGGGAGCAGAGCCTTTCTGCTCTTTTCCTGGTTACCTTGAGTAGGAGAACTGCCTCACTGGGTCCCTCTGTGGGTTCTGTCTCTCGAAAGTTTAGTTAGAGTCCTTAGCTGATGAATTTTATCATAGAGCTCCTAAGACTCCATCTCTTCTTGTCGCCATCTTGGCTCCGCCCCGCCTCAGAATAATTTTTAACAATTATAATATCTGCTATTTTTATAAGCACTTACTGTCAACCAGGCACTATGCTAAGCACTTTACAAATATTACTCATTTGATCCTCACAACAACCCTGGGAACTATTAGTATCTTCATTTTACAGTTGAGGAAAATGAAGAAAATAGAGGTTAAGTGACTTGCCAAAAATATATAGCTAATAAATATCTGAGACAGAATGTTAACTCAGGTCTTCCCAATTGCAGACCTAGAATTGTATATTTATATTATAAATTTTTATATAAAATTCTTAGGTAAGATTAAAAAAATTCATATTGAATAAAGATGTATTTTCTCCTATTCAGTTCACAAACTCTCTAGAATCTATTCATAAAACGTTGACCCTAAGGAATAGGAAGAAATGCTATCTTAGTCACAGTGGTGACAACAAGCAGAGAAAATCAGAAGAGCTGCAGGATTGTCCTTTCTTTCAATGGCACAGAAGTGATTAGGATAACCACAATGTTGCAAGACACACTGAAGGAATTTTTCATTCATGTCACCAGTAGGTCTTATTTATAGTTATATTCTTCAAAAGCACAAACAAATCACAGAAGAGCCTAAAAGTCAAAGATATTTGGTTCTTATTCAACTTTTTATTTCATGAAATTGCTTTAAGTTTACAAAAAGCCAGTGAATATTTGTATCAAGCCATTAAGCTGAAAAATAGTCTGAAAGTTAGTTTGAAATAAAGCATGAAGGCAAATAATGTGACCACTTCATGGAATTCATTATTCAAAAAATTGCATCCTAATTTTAAAAAAAACCCTTTCTTTCAGTAGACTCTGTGTGCTCCATATAGAGAAGAAAAGGAAGAAGTTCCTTGTGTTCTTAACTATACTTATTATACTACTGTCCTCTAGTGTTCATGGTTGAAAGTTTATATATGTATTTAGAGATTAAAAAATAGGCATGACAATTAACTAAAATACATGGCAAAATTTTCTTGAGAAAGTTGTGTATATAAACAGTAATGTACGCTATTGTGTATTCATAAGAATCAAAGTATGCCAACAACTTAAGAATCAGGGTTTTTAAAGCCCTGAACATTTTTTTTAATTAAAAATTTTATTTATTTTGAGTTTTACAATTCCCCCCACCCCCCACAGAAAGCAATTTATCAGTCTTTACATTGTTTCCATGTTGTACATTGATCCAAATTGAGTGTGATGAGAGAGAAATCATATCCTTAAGGAAGAAACATAAAGTATAAGGGATAACAAGATCAGACAATAAGATATCAGTTTTTTTCCTAAATTAAAGGGAACAGTCCTTGAACTTTGTTCAAACTCCATGGTTCTTTATCTGGATACAGATGGTATTCTCCATTGCAGACAGGCCAAAATTGTCCCTGATTGTTTCACTGATGGAATGAGCAAGTCCGTCAAGTTTGATCATCACCCCCATGTTGCTGTTAGGGTGTACAGTGTTTTTCTGATTCTGCTCATCTTGCTTAGCATCAGTTCATGCAAATCCCTCCAGGCTTCCCTGAATTCCCATCCCTCCTGGTTTCTAATAGAACAATAGTGTTCCATGACATACATATACCAGTTTGCTAAGCCATTCCCCAATTGAAGGACATTTACTGGATTTCCAATTCTTTGCCACCACAAACAGAGCTGCTATGAATATTTTTATACAAGTGATGTTTTTACTCTTTTTCATCATCTCTTCAGGGTATAGACCCAGTAGTGGTATTGCTGAATCAAAGGGTATGCACATTTTTGTTGCCCTTTAGGTGTAGTTCCAAATTTCTCTCCAGAAAGGATGAATGAGTTCACAGCTCCACCAGCAATGTAATAGTGTCCCAGATTTCCCACAACCCTTACAACAATGATTGTTATCCTTTCTGGTCATATTGGCCAGTCTGAGAGGTGTGAGGTGGTACCTCAGAGAAGCTTTAATTTGAATTTCTCTAATAAATAATGATTTAGAGCAATTTTTCATATGACTATGGATTGCTTTGATCTCCTCATCTGTAAATTGCCTTTGCATATCCTTTGACCATTTGTCAATTGGGGAATGGCTTTTTGTTTTAAAAATATGACTCAGTTCTCTGTATATTTTAGAAAAGAGTCCTTTGTCAGAAACATTAGTTGTAAAGATTGTTTCCCAATTTACTACATTTCTTTTGATCCTGGTTACAGTGGTTTTATCTGTGCAAAAGATTTTTAATTTAATGTAATTGAAATCATCTAGTTTGTTTAAGTGATGTTCTCCATCTCTTTCTTAGTCATAAACTGCTTCCCTTTCCATAGATCTGGCAGGTAAACCAGTCCTTGATCTTCTAATTTGCTTATAGTATTGTTTTTTATGTCTAAATCCTGTATCCATTTTGATCTTATCTTGATATAGGTTGTGAGGTGTTGGTTTAATCTAAGTTTCTTGCATATAAACTTCCAATTTTCCCAGTACTTTTAATCAAAGAGATAGTTTTTATCTCAATAGCTGGACTCTTTGGGTTTATGGAACACCAGATTACTATAATCATTTCCTGCTATTGCACCTAGTCTATTCCACTGGTCCACCACTCTGTTTCTTAGCCAGTACCAGACAGTTTTGATGACTGATGCCTTATAATATAATTTGAGATGTGGTAGGGCTAAGGCACCTTCTTTTGTACTTTTTTTCATTGAATTCCTGGAAATTCTTGACTTTGTATTTCTCCATATGAATTTACTTACAACTTTTTCTAACTCATTAAAGTAACTTTTTGGAATTTTGATTGGTCGGGCACTAAACAGGCAGTTTAGTTTTGGTAGAATTGTAAGTTTTATTATATTAGCTCTGTCTATCCATGAGCAGTTGATATTTGCACAGTTATTTTAATCTGATTTTATTTGCATGAGAAGTGTCATAATTGTTTTCAAAAAGCTTCTGAGTCTGCCTTGGCAAATAGACTCCCAGGTCTTTTATATTGTCTGAGGTTACTTTGAATGGGATTTCTCTTTCTGGCTCTTCCTGCTGTATCTTGCTCCTCATATATAGAAAAGTTGAGGATTTATGAGAGTTTATTTTATATCCTGCAACCTTGCTAAAATTGCTAATTGTTTCCAGTAGTTTTTTGTATGATTTCTTGGGATTGTCTAGGTAGACCATCATGTCATCTGCAAAGAGTGAGAGTTTTGTCTCTTCCTTCCCAATTCTAATTCCTTCAGTTTCTTTTTCTTCTCTAATTGCTGAGGCTAACATTTCTAATATGACATTTAATAGTAGTGGTGATAATGGGCATCCTTGCTTCACCCCTGATCTTATTGGGAATGCCTCTAGCCACTCCCCATTGAATATATTGCTTGTTGATGGTTTCAGATTGATATTGCTAATTATTCTAAGGAACAGTCCATTTATTCCTACACTCTCTAGTGTTTTTAGTAGGAATGGGTGCTGTATTTTGTCAAAAGCTTTTTCAGCATCTATTGATATGATCATATAATTTCTGATACGTTTGTTGTTGATATAATTGATTATACTAACAGTTTTGCTAATATTGAACCAACCCTACATTCCTGGGATGAATCCTACTTGGTCAAAATGTATTATCCCAGTGATAACTTGTTTATAATCATTTTGCTAAGATTTTATTTAATATTGTTGCATCTATATTCATCAGGGAGATAGGTCTATAATTTTCTTTCTCTGTTTTAACTCTTCCTGGTTTAGGTATCAGCACCATATTGGTTTCATAGAAAGAGTTAGGCAGAGCTGAACATTATTTCTAATGTAGAAGAGCTTGAATTGAATTTGGAAGTTTTCTAGACTGATAGTATCAAATTCAAATTGCATTTTTGCATCAAATTCATTTCACTTATGTATTTTAAACTATTTCTATTGAAATCTCTTGATCAAATTTACACTGAAGAGCCATATAATATGAATTTAGAACCACCATCTTGTATTTGAAATCCCTAGTTTAGTCCAGTTGCCTCAGCCTACAAATGAGACCCAGAGAAACAAAATCACATCTCTAGGCTCACCCAGTAACTACTAATATATAGTTCTCTAAAAGTTTAAATTGAGAGACAGTATGGTATAGTTGAAGGAGAAATGGGTTTGGTTATATTTGGTTAGATTATTTTGGACAAATCAATTAACTTCTCAGGGCCTACTTTTCCCCTATCTATAAATTTAGGTGGACTAGTTCTATAAAGTCATTTCCAGATTCAAGTCTATTATATTATGAGAATCATTTATGAGAATCATTTTACGAGAATTTATCTTAAAAACTAATAAACATCAAAGTGAATGAATTCTATTTTAGGCCATATACAAAATTGGGAAACTTTTTATTTTGAACAACAGTGAAACAACTTTCTCAAATAAGATAGAAGTAATCTATGTAGCTCATTGTCTACCATACATTAAATGACCCCAAAAGTTCTTTTGGCAAGTAATGAAATTGAGCTAACTATAAACTGAGGACTTAAGAATATATCACAATATGCTTTTAGGTATATTTGTCATTAAAATGTGATACAGATTTTAATCAACTAATAACTTGGCCAATAAGGATAATTTCAAAAATACAGAAATGGACATGACGTCTCAGATTCAACAGATTTTTTTCATTTATTGATTAGAAAACAAACCTAAGTGGTATAATATTTAAATTTTTAAAATAGTGTTTAAAAGCCAACGTAAAAACGTAATTATATTCAAAGAACCTTCATGTCATGTCGAAGTTGATCTTATTTGGAATCAGAAATATTTAATTGACAGCACTTTTCTTTTACGATTACCTAGGGTTTTTTTTAATGTATTAATTGTTCTGTGATATTTTAGTAATACTTTAATATATTCAATATTTTAGTCAAATTTCTGAGATAACTGGTTCAGTTTCTGTTCCTTTTTTAAAATGACACTAGCAAGGGCTAGTCTCTAAATCTAATTTGTAATCTCCTGAAAGTTAACTGATAAAGAACAATTTGAATTTTCTAATTGCTTAGCTAAGAATCAAAGATATCCCAATTTCTGTTTAAATATCAACATAGATTCCATTGATCAAATAATCTAATCTAGAATACTTTTTTTTCTGAAGGGATTCTGAAAGCTTTTTGCCAAGTAGTATGAGACCTATCACCAAAAACAATAGTCCACAGAACAATGTACCTATGAGTGTCCATTTTTCAAACTGAAAATGGAATCTATTTCTTGAAACACTATCAAGCAGGGGATAGTCTAAACCAAGTTTTCCATTTTCATGGGAAGCAATTTTATTTACAGCAAAGGAATCAACACTTGATGATGGAAATGTTGACAAGTACTTAACATCATTATTGCTAGAAATTGGATAATTGCTGGTTTCTCTAAACTGCACTGTTCCTAAGGTAACTTTCATGCTAGTAGCTGCATTGAGCATTGTAGATGAAGATGTTTTTGTCATTTTGGTAGGCAGGGTTGTAGTAGTTGTAAAAACTGCAGAAATTGTGGCAGTGAGGGACTGCGGGTTAGTAACAGTAGTAGTAGAAACAGTGTGAGGAGTAGTGAATACTGTAGGATGAGGTTCAGTAACTTTTAAAGGAACAACCAACTGCTGGGAAATTGCAGAAAGCAAGGGAGGAGGGATAGTAGATTGCAAAGTAGCAGGTACCAGAGATGTGGGGGCAGTGGATTGAGATGTAGCAACTACCTTATCTGGAAATACAATTGCATTTTCAGAAAATACACTAGTTACTTTTTGTTTCAAGGAGAACTCTGAGCCCTGAAGATCCCCTTTACTTTTGTATCCAGAAAGTTGTGAACTCAGTTCATCACTCTTATTTACTGTGTTCCCAAAGTTATCTTGGATTTCAAGCTTCTGAGATACTGTAGCTTTTGGCAAAATGTTAGTTTGATTCAGTTGAGCTGTCAGTTGTACCGGGTCCATGATTCCTTGTGAAGATTTTCTAGTCAAATAATAACTTTGGGGGGTTGTATCTGGATGTGGTAAATCAGCTTTATGTAAAGGAGAAAAATCTGAAAGTATACAGAAAATAAAATATTTAAGATTTTTCTTGCTAAAGAGGTTTAGCACATTATAATCATTTATCAATCTATAAAATAGAGATATTCATAGATAGATGGTAAATGAAAATGAGATTTCATGGGAACAAGGAGTAGTGTGGCTCTGACTTCTAGTGTCAGAGAGCTAACCCAAGTAGCCAAGGTGCTAGAAGAAAGGTTGGGGAAATCTTTCACTAATGTCAGCAGGAGAAATTATTGACACAATATATAATTAAAATCCACTGATAAATGACAGAAGTCTTTAAAATTTGATGGCACTTTAGTTCTAACTCAAATTTTTTATTTCTCAAAAAGATAAGAGGCCATTGAATATTTGTATGGCAGTTATGAATGGACTGTGAAGAGAAATAGTAATCAATCCTGAAAAAGGTATGAATAGTGATATTCCATGCTCCCCTATCCTTGAATTCAGGATACAATTTACCCATTTTTTTTACAGCTGACTTGAAAATAACCTATAAGTACAAACAGTTGGCTGCATATTGCCTTCACCAAATCAATTAGTCACTCAACAAATATTTATCATAGTTGCTTAATATGCACCTTAGCACTGTGCTAAGTGCCTGAGATGTAAAGAAAAAAAAATAACAGTCCCTATCAAATCACATAATCAGCAAGGACTCCAGAGACCATCTAGTACAACCCTGACTTTACTTATTCTGATTTACTTCCTTTCAATGTTAAAAACAGACAAAATTTAAACAACTAACCAATTTTTGGTTGGGGGAAAGGGAGACGTTGGTGAGGGTAAATTTGCAGGATATATAAATGTCCTATTAAAGAAATTATTCAGTAAATATTCACTGTAAGGAGAAGCCTCTGGGTTTCTTTTGGGTTTTTTTTTTTGATTTTTAGGTTTTTGCAAGGCAAATGGGGTTAAGTGGCTTGCCCAAGGCCACACAGCTAGGTAATTATTAAGTGTCTGAGACTGGATTTGAACTCAGGTACTCCTGAGTCCAAGTGCTTTATCCACTACCACCACCTAGCCGCCCCCAGGGTTTCTTTTGTTAATTTGATATCAGACAACTATGTAGTATTGTAATTGACTATTGTTTTTTAAATAAGATAAATCAAATGTATTCACTGTATGTTCAAGGCTCTGAAATAATTCTCATTATTCTGTTATTGTTTAAAAAAGGAATTACAAAAATGTCTTTATTAAAGTCTTCAATGAAGGAATAGGAAAATGTATATGTGTGTATATATTCTTAAAGTGAAAATGAAATATTCAGTTCTCTTTCTATAATTTCTTAATTCACCTGATTTCAACTAACAGGATTTTTCTATTTCCTACTTTTCTGGATGTTGCAAAAATCTTTTCAAAATTTAATCTTCTGAATACATATTTTAAAGTAACACAAAAAATTACTGAGAAATTGCTGCAAGATGGTTGACAGTAAGAAGATAGAGAATCAGTCATGTCAAATCCTCTAAAGGAAAGAGTTAACTATAAACCCATTCTAGATTGGGAGAAAAAAGAGGAAAAGAGACAGGAAGGGTGAATAGATGTAAAAAAGAGAGAAGGAAAGAGAGAAAAAATAAGGGGGAGGAAGGTAAAAATTACCCAGAGGAGATATATTATAATTATAATAATAGCTGGCACTTATATAATGCTTTTAAAGTTTATAAAATGCTTTAAAATATTATCTAATTTTGTAGCCAAAACAATTCTGAGTGGGAGATGTTACTTTTATACACATTTTACAGTTGAGGAAACTGAGAAAGATCAGGTAAGTAACTTGCCCAGTTTCACACAGCTATTATCTAATTTGAATTGGATCTGAACTCAGGTCTTCCTAATTCCAAGTTCCATTCTATAAACTATGCCACTTAGCTTCCTGTTGATAGTTTCTTCTTTGGGTTCTATACTTTCCTGCTCAGGCATGCTACTACTCTTTAGTTACTAAGTAAATTGATTTATTACCTCTCATCTCTCTACCCATTTGAGGGGAAAGGGCAGTGACCTAGAAAGGTTATTCTCATATTATAATGTAACATTAGGTCAACAAATGAAGAACCAATAGCAGAACAAAGTTATAGTATATGAAGGTGATGTAATAATACTATTGTACTGTATAAAATGATGAATACCTAGAAGAATCTCTAAGAACTGATGCAGAATGAGGGGATCAGAACCTGGAGAACAATTTACATAATAACAATAATGTTGTAAAGATAATCAACTGTGAAAAACTTAGTTACCCTGACCAATGATCCACCATAATTCCAAAGGATTCATAATGACAAATACTATCCATTTCCAGATAGAAAACTGATGAATTCAGTATAAATTGAAGCATACATTTTCTTTTTCTTTGTTCTTGGTTTTCCCCCAGATATGACTAATATAGAAATGGTTTGCATGACTTCATATGCAAAATTGATATTGTAATTCTTGCCTTCTCAATAAGTGGAGGAAGAGAAGAAGATAGGAGAGAATTTGGAACTGAAAATTGAGAAAGTTTTTTAGGTAGACAAGATCAAAACAAAGAAGTAATCTTAATTAAAGATATATATGATTGCTAAATTTCAGAATTATAAATAAAAAGCATCAAAAAAGAAAAAGAGAAAAAGAAATTATGTTTTGAAAGTTAGAGTAATTATGAACTTTTTAAAACACAAAACAATAAATCTTCAAGAAACTATACAGAAATCATATTATAAAATAGTATTTAATCCCTAAAACACATAGACTACAAATATCAAAAATAAAAGATATTATTTCAGAGGAAAAATAAGACTTTGAAGAATTTACCAACAAAAATCTGCAACTTAGATTTTCAAAAGCTATAAATGAAGTACTCCAAATAAGTTCCTAAGGAAGTAATAAAATGCTCTGAGCTTTATATATATAATATATACATAATATATATTTAATATTTTATATATACATCATAAATATATATTTTAAGGGAAATAATATTTTTTTCTAACAAAATAGAGTTTATATTCAAATTAAGTATTATGATTGACATAAAATATAAAGCACATTAAAATATATTTACATTTAGTAAAAGAATTTAACAAATGAGAAAAAACAATAATAAAAAAGTGGTAAAAGAGAAACCTACTATGTATAATACAAATGGATTAAATTTCATGAAATTATAATAATCATATTAAAAAACAAATAAATTCAATGTATTTTGTTAACTAGTTATAATATTTAAAACCAACATAGATTTTAAAATATTTCAAAATATCCAGAAAACATCAAGAACAATAAGATCTCAGAAGACAAATCAGAATTACTGCTTATAGCAATAAAAGTGACTATTCTGAATTATCCTATTAAAAGAAAAAATTATAGGAGGGATATAACTAGGGTGGAATTTAAAAGCCTGATTTAAAATAGAAAATACAAATTCAAGTTTAAAAAAATACAAGTGATTTTAATGGTATCTTATAAAATGGAATTTAAACTAGAAAACACTGAAAAAAACAGATAAGTATATTACCCACTGATGAATGGAAAGATGAACAATTAATGTGTACTACTCAATAAGATTCAAGCAATATATCACTTAACCCCGTTTGCCTTGCAAAAAAAAACTAAAAAAAAAGATTCAAGCAATATGACAGTTGAATTCATGTAGTTGAGATTTAAAAAGTACGTTATTAAAATATGGAAATTTTAAAAGGTAGATAGTAAATAAACATGAATGGCTTATTTAATTTTTTAAAATGTTACATTACCTTTCAGTATCCTATAGGTCACAACTCCTTTTGCTGATTTCAGAGGACAAGCTTCTTCATTGGGGCAATAAAACAAGTAGCAATTTGGTTGTGTAGTTGCCTTTCGAGTATCAAAGACAATCAAATTACACTCTTTATTCCCTACAATGAAATACTTCAAATTAAATATTTTACATAAATCAATAACATATGCAATTTTTATGTGTTACTATGACAGATTGAACAGAAAACACGTGTATTAATTTATATGCTGACATAAACATCTTTGTTCATAAGTACAATAGTTAAATAATTTTCCTTCTTATAAAAGTAAATTTTATTGTTTATATTTATCGTAGATTATTTATATTAAATTTTGATCTAAATATCAGTCAGACTAAATAAACTTACAACAACTTAGATTTGAGTAATTAATCTCAGCTCATAAAAATCCATAATAATGTCAATAAGTTTCCTCCAAATTTCCATCTGTTTTGCTTATCCATTTGCTTTTAATCACACAATCCTTTTATATGTTGGCAATTTTGTGTGTATTCTCTTCCTTTATTGAATTTTTCTCTGTATTAATTCTTTTTTCAATTGAAATTTTATTTTATTTTTCAATTGCATGCAATGATAGTTTTTCAATATCCATCCATTTGCAAATTTATGAGTTCCACATTTTTCTACCACCCTCCCTTCCCATGGCAGCAGTCAGGTAAAAGTTGTATATATACATTTCTGTTCAATATATTTACATATTGGTCATGAAGAATTAGAACTAAGGGGAAAGAAAAAAACATGAGAGAGAAAGGAAAAACAAAGAGGAAGTTTTTAAAAAGTGAACATAGTATGCTTTGCTCTACAGACAGACTCTAGTTTTTTCCTCTGGATGTGAATGCTATTGTCCATAGCAAGTCTTTCAGGTCTATGAACTGCTGAGAGGAGCTACAACCATCACAGTTGATCATCTTACAATGTTGTTGTTAATGTGTCTGTACTTTTTTCTTTTTCTTTTGTTTTTTTCCCCCAAGGCAATGGGGTTAAGTGACTTGCTTAAGGTCACATAGCTGGGTAATTATTAAGTATCTGAGGTTGGATTTGAACTCAGGTCCTCCTGACTCCAGGGCCAGTGCTCTATCCACTGCAAAAACTAGCTGCCCCCAATAATATTTTTAAAAGAAAATTATTCCTAATTAGATTTAAATAAAATACACTACTCTTCTTCATTTCCGTGTTTTCTATAATAATTGGCAATAATTATTCAGGAAGGCACAACCTTGTAGGGCACTCAATGAGAATTCTACTAAAACCTCTGAAGTCCTTATTCATAGGCTGGAGTTTTTATGCTTTAAAGCCAAACCAATAATTGAAAGCCAAATCTTCTGGGTCAATCAAATACTGAGACAGCCTCTTTTTCCCCAAAGGGAAAAACTAACTTAGGTGAAATAAAAACAGTGCTACTTCTAGAGCACTCAAACTTGAATCATTCTCAACTTATTTTTCTTCCTCAACTCTCATATTAAATACTGTTCTCTATGCTGGCTGGGGACTTTAATATTCTGCCCTCAGCCACAAAGACTGGAGAAATAGGTGAGATCAAGTAAAGTCTAGACCATCAGCTATCTTCTAGTAATGAAGTTAGACTGTACCAACCTGAAGGAACAGATAGACACTAGGACTTTTTCTAGTTGCTCTTATCCTGACCATGTTATTTCTCTACTATAATGGCTCCCTATTGCCATTAAGATAAAATACAAACTCTTCTGTCTCTTCCTCTACAATTTAACTTTCCAACTTTATTCTGCTCTCCTCTTGCATGCTAAACTCCAGCCAAACTGATCTACCAGCTGTACACCAAACTCAATATTCCACCTCCATCTTTCAAGTCTTTATATAAACATTCTACTAATGAATTAAATGATCTCGCCTTATCTCTATCATTTATAGTTCCTAAAGTCCTTCAAGGCTCAGTTCAGATGCTATCTCCTCTGTACAAAGCTTTCAATTATGTTACTATTATGTGGATTATTTGTGCTCAATTGTAGTAAGAGCCTTCCCAGTTTGTATTCATCTGAATAGCCACTGTTGAATACATCATACCTTGACTCCAACATGGTGATGTCATTATGATCCTCTTTGAGAATGAAGGACTTACCTCTCTCCTCAAATTACCTTGTATTTATTTATTTGGTTTTATTTTTTTTAGATTTTTTTGCAAGGCAATGGGGTTAAGTGGCTTGCTCAAGGTCACACAGCTAGGTAATTATTAAGTGTCTGAGGTCAGATTTGAACTTAGGTACACCTGACTCCAGGGCTGGTGCTCTATCCACTATGCCATCTCAAATAGCCTTGTATTTATTTGTAAAGGAGTTGTATTCCCCCAGTAAAATGTAAACTCCATGAGAATAGGAATCATTGCATTTTTTACTTTTAACTAACATAATTTCTTATACATAATAGTCATTTAATAAATTACAGAAAGAATATTTGGGGGGGGTGGTTCTTTAGGCAGTCAGTTTTCTACTTATCAGTCAGTACTTAAAACTCAACCCTCCCTCTTAGTCACTCAACAAACAAGACATTAAATACATTTAACACCTGCCCAAGAGATTTATCACCTCACCTCACATTATCACACAACATTCATCAGTCAAACAAACCCAAGAAAATATTTTAGTTTCTTCCTTCTCAACAGATTCAAAGTTTTTCAAATCTGTTCTGTCTTTAGTAATTAAATGATTCGGGACTTCTCTAGATCCTAAAGTATCAGGATCATTATACATTGTGCACATTGAACATTTTGGGATAAAAAAATAGTTTTTAAAACTTGCTTTTTTCTTTTGTCTCTTTGAAGTTCCTTAACTTTTGACTTTATTTTGTTTTTATATAGCTGTGGTAAAAGAATTACTGATTTTGTTTTGCACTTCAACGAAAACCCTCCTTAAGACACAGTGTTTATTCTTTTTTTATTTAAGGCTCAAGGATATTTTTTCTGGTTGAGGATACTGTTCACCATTTTTTTTTGTATGTCACCAGACTTTCCTTTATGACAAAATGGAATATTCCAAATAATTGTCTATTGAAAATTGATCATCTAAGGTGGTAGAAAATTTAATTTTAACCTTTTTGATGTTGTTGTGTCACTTTTTCAGTTGTGTTCAAAATTTTGTGACCCTATTTGGGGTTTTCTTAGCAAAGGCAGTAGAATGGTTTGTTATTACTTTCTCCAACTCATTTTAATAATGAGGCAAACAGGGATAAGTGCCTTGCCCAGGGCCACTGCTAGTAAATGTCTGAGGCAGAATTTGAATTCATGAATCAAAGAAGTAATTTGAATTACTCTAGACTCAGCACTACTGGTGCCTAACTTTTTTAAGCAACCCCTCTTATTTGATAATCTCAAATATTTACTCATCTCAAACAACATATAGTAAAAAAATAAAATCAAAGGAAACTTTTTTTTTACCTGTTATGTTTTTGGTCAAACAGCCAAAATTAATGCAATCTCCTTGAGTTTCTGTATGTATGGGCTCAATGCCTCTGATTCCATTAGCAAGAGATAACTGGATGTCAATTACGACATCTTCCAGGCTCTTGGTAGGGCAACTCAAACTGATTGATTTTGTTGGTATCAGAATACAAATCATTATCAAAGCATAAGTCAGGCCCAACTTTACTCTGAAGGACATTTATGATTTTGACCAAGGCTCAGTTTTTAAAATTGAAAGACGATGAGTTCTCTGATTTTCTTATTGTTTCAGAAGCAATGCTCAGCAATGGAATTCTCTGGAATCTTGTAGCTCTGGAACAAATGTCAAAAATAATGAATAAGAAAAAATTCCATTTAATTCAGCTTTGAAAGAATTATCAATTTCTTGTTGATTCTGACAGAAAATGGCAGGTTCATGTATTTTGATTATTAGATGGTGAGAAATGTATTTGAAACAAACCAGTCATAAAAACCTAGCAGATGTTTAGCACCAATACATGGTTATATTTGGTTTGGGTTCAAGATTTCACTGTTGTAGTGCAGAGGAATCAAAGTATCAGCTTAGGCTGTAGGTGTCTATGAAAGTCCCAAGCACATCTCTAATCAGATTAAAATGAAATTGGAAAATGTTTAAGCAAATGAATTTTACAATATGATAAAATAAATATAATATCAATGTGGCTTTATAAGTCAATATGTAGCCATCAAGGATCCCTTTCTGTTGGAGCTTGACACTATTGATACAGAAAACTCCTTTCCTTCTGGTTTCATGTATATCTGAAGTAGGTAGTACAAATGCATAAAATGGGTCCAGAAGAAGAAGAAGGAGAAGAGGTTGAAGTGTATTCAGGAAATTGGAATCTTAATGACACCAAGATTTACTTGGAAACTAAGACCCATATCAACATTGTACCAGTGTATCTAGATGACTGTGAAACATTAAATGCAATATTCTCCTAAGGATTGAAAATTAATATCATATAGAGAGCAATGGAAAGGGTCATGATGGGTATGAAAAAGCAACAACATATAAACATTGAGAGAACCTCTGGTTAACAATGATATGAGGATCTCAGAGGAGCCCAGGGCTCCCATATGCACTCCAATAAAAGGGCACCAAAAATATTAATGATCAAGAAAACCAGGAAAAAAAGAAGTAAGATTCTCCTTGCAATCCAAGATCTCATGAAAAGATGACCAGGGCTTTGACCGAGAGGTAGAAGACAACTCTTGTAAGTGGCATGAAAGTTGCCAGTGAGAAACTTCAAGAACCTAAAATGAGCAAATACTGGGGCTACCGTAAGAAAACTAATGTGAGCACTAGTATTTGGGACCTGAAACCAATGAAATCCCAGCCCTGATAAAATGAAGATGCAAGATGAGGCAGAAACAGAGTCAACTTCTATAACTCCTGCCCAGGGTATCAGGGTGGGGGTCTTATCAAAAGTATATTTGTGGGGGCAGCAAGGTGGCTCAGTAGATAGAGTACTGGCCCTGAAGTCAGGAGGGCCTGAGTTCAAATCTGACCTCAGACACTTAATAATCACCTAGCTGTGTGACCTTTGGCAAGTCACTTAACCCCATTACCTTGAAAAACCAAAAAAAAAAGTATAATAGGAAAAAAATGCCAGCTCAGTTTCTGGGCATACAGTCCAGGGTCTTATTGGAGGCCTGAGATAAATATCCAAGTAGGAAGGGCCCAAGAGGAGATGAAAACAACTTCCTGTTAAAAATTATGCAAGGAAATCTTTGATATAGAGAAAGTTTTTGGTCAAATATCTACATGGAGCTGACAGAAAAAAGCTAAACATTGTGATTGCAAGAGGGTCAGATCCGGAACCATTCATCTCATAGAGAACCGACAACAATGACAACCAGACCATCGAGAAAACAGGACCAGACAGGGCCTGCTCACACCAAAGAAGTCACAGGAAAACAAACTTCAGCTTCAGAGAGAGGATTAAAATGAGATAAAGTTTAAGAACCTATCATAATGGTTTTGACAAAAAGAATAAAGGCAGATCAATGGAATAGGAGCAGACCATTTCAATTATTGATTACTAGTGTTGATCACATTCCCTTTTCTTTTGCCACCTTTTTCTTTATAAAGAATGGAGTGGGAGACAAAGAAAAGATAAAATAAAAGAAAATATTATGGTAGGAAATACACAATTAACAGTCATAACTCTGAACTTGAATAGGATGAATAGACCTATAAAACTGAGGGAAGCAGAATGGATTAGAAAACAGGCTTCACTAAGATGTTGTTAGTAAGGCAAACATGAAACACAGAGCTTCACACAGAGTTAAAATGAGGGGCTGGGATAAAATTAATTATGCCTTAGGCAATTTTAAAAAGCAGGTGTGACAATCATGATCTCAGAGAAGGGAGCAGTAAAAACTGCCATCATTTTAAAAAAAGATAAAGAGGAAAGCTGTATTATGTATAAAGACATTATAGATCATGAAATAATATAAATAACATAAATATCAAACAAATATACACAAGTTTCTAAGTACTTAAAGAAAAAATCAAATTATAGGGAAAAATAGATAGCAAAACTAAGATAATTTGTGATTTAAATATGCCTCCTTCAGATATAACTAAAATATATGAAAGAAGTTAAGCACAAGAATAGAATTTCAGAAAAGTCAGGTTTGATAAATAGATCTCTGGTGATTGCTGAATGGGAAACAAAAGAATATATGTCTATATATGCATATGTGTGTAGATTCATATATCTAGAAATATATCAATTCTACATGCCACATTTAAAAAACTATGTTCAAAATTATGCATAAAAACTTCATAAACTCCAAAAATTAAAACTGCTGAATACAGCATTTATTATTATTATTAAAATGGAATTAAAAATTTTAAGTATTAAAGCGTACTTGAAGAAAAGATTCAAAATTATGTGGTAGGTTGAAGAGTAAATTATAGCAACATCAACATATAAAAACTTTTGAGATATAGCCAAAGCAGTTCCTAGGGGTAAAATATATCTCATCAACAAACTGGATATACAACTTTAAAAGCTAAAAAAAATGAAGAAATTCAATTAAATACAAAAATATAAATTCTGCAAATCCAAGAAGAAATAAAATTGAGAAAATAAAAATGTTGAACTGATAAGCAAAACTAGAAGCTGATTTCTTTTTTTTTAGGTTTTTGCAAGGCAGTGGGGTTAAGTGGCTTGCCCAAGACAACACAGCTAGGTAATTATTAAGTATTTGAGGTTAAATTTGAATTCAGGTACTCTTGACTCTAGGGCTGGTGCTCTTGTCCACTGTGTCACCTAACCACCCAATAGAAGCTGATTTTTTGAAGAAACTAGTAAGCCTTTTAAACTGCTAACTAATTTGATTTGAAAGTGAAAACTAAGCTACCATGCTTAAAAATGAAAAAAATCATAACAGATGAAAAGAAAATGAAGGAAATTATTAGAAAATTTTATTTTCATATGCTATTAATATTAATACAAAAATGTACAAATATCAAGAGATAAAAAGATAAAGAATTTAAATAACACAACCTGAGAAAAAGATGAAATTTCCAAAGGGGGGAAGAACAGAATAAGATGGAGTTAGAAGAAACTTCTATCAAATAGAAAAAATAATAAATTCCAATACTATATAAGTTGTTTACAAAAATAAGGAAAGAAAATAGTTTGGTATGAAAGGGTTTCAATTTATATCATTGAAAGAAAAAATCCAAATAAATGAGATCACAGTCAGTTGAGTATTTTAGTACTGCACTTGAAAGAACTCTCAGTGGAAAAACTTCCTTCAGATTGGCAATTTGTCTAGGACTTCTATGTTGTAGTTGTCTTGGGGTACTGAGAGGTAAGTTTCTTCTATGTTTGGGAAGCTTGAACCCACATTTTCTTGAATGCTAGGATTGGCTTTCTATACATTCTGCTAAATTGCCTCTCAAAATATATATTGTTACATCTTGTTAATACTTAAACTAAACAAAGATGTTACAGAAATGCACTGGAAAAGGTATTTATTTACTCTGACTTAGAAAAACTTTCTGGTTCTCCTTCCACCTAGCAGGAAGAGAGGGAAGAAGAATTGAATATTGGTCTTCATTCAAACAGTGGTTAACACACAGTAAGTGCTAAATAAAAGATGATTGATAGTATTGATGATGATGATGATGATGGTGATGATGATAGCATTTAGGACATAAGGTTTTAATTTACAAAATTTTACTGTTTCAGTACCATTCTGCATATTACTTGAGTTAGCCTATACATTGCCACCACTTTCTAATAGGTGTCTGAACCTTTTATTTCCTTTGCCAGTGATATTACTTGGCTATTTATTATCTTATCAAAAAAATAAGTATTAGTGAACTATGCACAAAGTAGAAACTGACCTGAGCAAAGTTTCGGAGTAGGGGAGAAAATGCATTTTGGTGCCCTAATCTCTGATTTCTATGAATCTCTCCCTCCCTCCTCTTCCCTTTCCCCCCTCTACCCCTGCCAAGATTATAGGATTTGAATTGGAAAGGGACCTTAGAGATTCATTTTTCATCTCAGGAAACTGAAATCCAGAGAAGTTATGTAATTAGCTTAGGTCACATAAATGTAGGCAACAGAATGATGATTCAAATCTTTGACTGCCTCAATGTCCATCCTCTTTGTTATTATCTCTATTAGAACCTGAACTCAGAAAAGATGTAAGAAACCTTATTTATACTGAGAATAATTAATTTTACATGTTATCCTCCCTCCCCAAAAATTGTTGCCTTTTACTAGTAGATTAAAACTTAAGCCAAAAGAAAAGTTTTAATAGCCATAGGAATTTGTGTATTTACTTTTCCCCATTAGATTGTAAACAGGGTCTTGTACAGAATCTGCTTAATAAATGTTCAGAGAACTGAATTATTGGAATGCACTGTATATACATATATATGTATATATATATATATATAATAGGGTGTGAGAAGTATGACTAGACTCATAATTTAAGAACCTATGTATATAAAATGTTTTAATAAGCATTTTGTAGACAATAACTTAGTTATTAGCTTCTGTATGGATGGAGTGGGTTAAAAACTAGATAAGAAAAAAATTGTTATTAAAATTTTCCTGTTAACCTCAGACCTTCATTTAGCCTTTTTACCCCTTTGATGACAATGCACCAAGAGGAGCCAGAAAGTCTCTTTACATATTTCCTTGTAAAGCTTATTGGAAAAAAAGGCAGGCACCAATGTAACTGTGAGGTCTATGAAAAATCCCTGGAAGAATAAAGTAGAAAATAAATTGGAATGAATTTAGAGAAACAAATTTAAATCCTGGCAAGGTGTCATCCTGAACTCCTTATTCTCTCTCATATTCTATTCATTATATTCAATCTTTGGCCAAATCTTATTGAATTTATTTTCAGGACATCTGTGAATGTAACTTCTGTCTCTCTTTTTATTGGTAGAGATGAATACCCTGCCCTGTGTGAGGGATGGGGTAGAGTTGGTGATAGGCAAAGAGCTCCAGCCTTTATCAATCCCTTTCGATGGCCAATTCCCCTTTGGAATTGGTCAAATTTGATGTCTTTTTCCAGGTCTGAGTCACTTTAGGCACTCCTGCTTTCCAGCTTTAAGAGAGAGGATGGAAGACACCACTTCAGGTTGATGAAGGAAAAAACTCTGGGAAAACATGAAAGGAACTGCCTTCATTTTCAGCTTGCCACACTAGAGAATTCTGTGAACTTTTAGAGTGAAATCTAGGTCTCTCTCTCTCTCTCTCTCTCTCTCTCTCTCTCTCTCTCTCTCTCTCTCTCTCTCTCTCTCCTGTCTGAGTTATCTGAATCATAATGGGTGGGATGCTTCACTTTCTATTCTATTACCTAGTATATAGTCTTCTATGTATAACTTCTCTGGTTGTTTTGCTACAATTAGGAAAATGGGGTTCTTTGCTATTCACTATGTGTGTTCATTGTGGAAATAGTATTAGGTAGGAAAGGGATCAAACTCTGAAAATAGAGCTGGGGAATCTCTCTTTCCTCAAAATAGCAAAGTGATCAGAAGTTCAATAGAACCTAATCATATCCGCTAGATGAACAATATTTTAGGGACCAAATAGATGTAATTCATAGGAGAGCAGAGATGTCATTGGCCCCAACCTCCTGCTTCTCTTTCTGGCAAGGATGAAAGACTTGTGTAAATAAGAGTGATGGAAGAAGAGGTTAGAGATGTCTATTATGCCTCTCTTCTAGCCATTTACCCTTGTAACATGAGGGATCCATTTTCTTTTCCCCATATGTTTCCTCTTTCTATCCTCTGATAAAATCATCAAACCTGGGGAAGATACTTATTATCTCTCACTGGTCTCCTGTAATAGTCTGTTGGTTGGTCTCCCTACCTCAATTTTCTTTCCACTCTAATCCTATTTCTACTCAGCTTTCAAACTAATCTTTCTAAAACATAGGTCTGATCATGCCTCTTTCTACCATTCAATAAAATTCTAGTGGCTCCTTATTATCTCCAGATCAACTATAAAATAGGCATTTGAAGCCTTTACACCTTACAGCACTCTGCATACCACCACCATCATCACACACATATACTTTAACCTGGTCACAGTGATCTTGCTGTATATCAAACCAGATACCCTATCTCTGGACCCCATCCAATTTTCACCAGTTGCCCCTGAACCTGGCATTCTCTCCCTCTTTTCATCTCCTTGACACAAATTCCACCTTCAAGAAGTCTTTCCCAATGTCCCTTAATTCTCATGTCTTCCTTCTGTTGATTATCTCTGTTTTATCTTATTTGGATATAATTATTTGCGTATTGCTTTTTTCCATTAGCCATGAGCTCCTTGAAAGTAGAAACTGTCCTTTGCCTTTCTTTGTATCTCCAATAATTAGCATAGAATCCATCACATAGTAGGAGCTTAATAAAGGTCTATTGACAGGCTGCTATCTGTATACCTTTAAGGAGGTCTTAACATTCTAGGTTTCAGATCCTTATCTGGGCATTGGCTTAGAGGTCTCTATCAGTTCAGAATATTGAATCCTTTGATCCCTGGACTTCTGTTTTTCTTGCTATTGTTTGCTGAAGTAGTTTTCAGAATCTCAGCATCTAGTGGAAGGGACCTCAGAGACTCTGGTACCCATCACATTAGAGCAGGAATCCTCCCAATAAGTGATCATCCAAGCTCCTATGGCAGACTTCTAGCCAGACTTACTATTTTCTAGGTCTCTAATTTAATTTTTAGAAAAGTTTTTCCACACATGAGCAGAAATCAACTTTTTAGCAGCTTCCACCCCTAGTTCTTAGTTCTGCCCTCTAGGGGTAAGCAAAATTAATGCAACCCACATCCTCCTTCCTCCCCATCTCCACACACACACATTCATACAACAACCCCTCCCCCCATCCCACATGAAAGTTCTAAAGAATATAAATAACTATGGAGTGTGGTGATAGATCTCCTAGAAATGACAGGTGTCTGATCTGGGAAAGAAGTACAAGGGAAGGAGGGGGTGCTTCATTTTCAGATCCCAGTGGGTGTCATTGGGTATGGGAGGGGAGCGCGATTTATAAAGCCAGGAATGGAGACGCAGTTACCTTTGCCCAAGGATTCCAAGGAAAGCCTGCTGCTGCCCGCAGTCTGGGGCAGGAAGAACTTAGTTGCAGGAATCCCCACGGTCCCTGCGAAGGGTGGTAAAGTCCCAAAACAGTTCCCTGACGAAGAATGCCTGCAAAGTCGGAGGGGGAGAGTGGGTGGGAAGGGGAAAATCTGTATCCTACGCAATTGCTCTGGAAGGATTCTGCGGATGGAAGTTCCTGCTTCCGTCACCACGGCCGAAAGTTTGCAGGGGGAAGGGCGAAAACTGAAAGATTAGCCCTGCAACCCGGAGCTGCTTCGCCCTTTCCTATCCGCGCCAAAGCTGATCCTAGGCTCGGTGTGGCCGCCCGAACTCAGCTCTTGGAGCTCTGGCCACAAAGGCCACTTGCCTCAGATCTGTCTCTCGGGAGCACCGGGAAGATTGTAGGAGATGCTGGGCGACGGCCAAGGCTGAGGCTTAGGAGACCCCACTGAGGCTGCGGGCTGCTGATCACCGCCCGCAAAGCCGGGAGAGAAAGGTGGTATTTAGAGAATGGGCGGCATGTCGGATTCTGCTTTTGTTCTGCACCGGACTTCGGCGACTGCAAGTGTAATTCCCTTTCTGTCCCTTCCCACCTCCCAGATCATTCCAGCGCTATCTAGTCAATGTGGAATCAATGAAAAGATACTTTTAAAAAAATTGTTATTGTGGCTCTATAATCCCACCCTCCTGCTCCCCTCTCCTAATCAAGAAATCGTAGGATTTGGAGGTGAAATCTATTTTAGACATTTAATCCAACCACTTCATTTAAAAACTTTTCATTTTATTGATTGATTTGTTTTTACATCATCCTCATTTCTGAATCTCACTCTTTCTTCCCTTTTCTACCTTAGTCAACCTATCCTTTGTTGTTTTAAAAAATATTTTGTTTTTCCAACCACATGCAACCGCAATTTTTACCAATCATTTTTTTGTCAAGGTTTTGAGTTTTACAAGTTTTCTCCCACTGCCCCCTGAGAGAAAGCAATCTGATATAGGCTATACATTTATAGCCATGCTAAACATAGATCAATATTGAATACATTGTGAGAAAAGAATCAGATTCAAATGGAAGCAAGAAAACAGAGAGAAAGGTGATATAATATATGAGATAACTTAAATATTGAAGATAATAAATTTTGGTCTTCATT
Organism: Macrotis lagotis; assembly: GCF_037893015.1. Lineage (NCBI taxonomy): Eukaryota > Metazoa > Chordata > Mammalia > Peramelemorphia > Peramelidae > Macrotis > Macrotis lagotis. The sequence continues at coordinate 205,086,191 of NC_133664.1, read as the reverse complement.
TAAACTCCTCAGTTCCTTCTTTGGATATGGATGGTATTTCCCATTACAAGTCTTTTAAAATTGTCTTTGATTATTGTACTGCTGAAATGAACAATTCTATCATGGTTGATCATGACCCCATGACATTAATATATTTAATGTTCTGCTTCTGCTCATTTCACTCAGCATCAATTCATGCAAGTCTTTCCAGGCTTTTCTGAAAACAACTTATCCTTCCTAACAAAGAATAGAACAGGGAGGAAAAACAATTTAGCAAACTAACCAATACATCAAACCACTCTGACAGTAAATACAGTGTTTCACACTCATAGGCTTTGTAGGACTAATACTTTCTCATGACAGAAATAAAATAAAGATTCACAATGGTGGAAGTTCTAAAATGAAGAGTAAATTCCAGGTCTCTTACAGAGAGAAGCTAGAATGCTGTCAGCAGAACTACTTACCCAAAGTCTAAAGAAAGCCTGCATGGTGCTTATGAGTTACACAAATGAATATTGAATTAGTCAGTAGAGACAGTGGGAAGGTTTAGAGAAAAGAACTCATTAAGGCAATGACAGGACTTCTCAGAAGACTGTTGTTTTCCTCTCTTGAAAGGAACATTCTTCAACCTAACTCACCACACCTCTTATTGTTACTGATTACTCCTTTTTCATTTCTTGGGGACTATAAACCTTATTATTCATCTGCTGTCTAATTCTATCCCTTATAGCTAACAATCTCCCTCCACTTGTTTCTTTCCCAACCCTGTATAATTTAGTCACTGGAACCAGAAGAGCAAATTACCCTCAATCCCCAACTATTGTTCCTTCTAAACACACCTCTTCTGCAAATATATCTTACTTCAACCCACTCTTTCCAATATGGACCGTGAAAATCATGTTCTATATAGTAAGTCCCATATCTATTGTTCTGGGAAGAGATACTTTTTTTATCTATTAGCCTTCAATAAAACTATCTTGGGCATTTAGGTGATCCAAATGGTCTATTTTATCTTTTGGGATTGCCTCTCTCACTTGTTTGATTAAGAATTTATCTCTTTCAGGAAAAAATGGATATTCAAAGAAATAGAGAATTTTCAATCATTCTTGGGAAAAAAAAGACCAGAGCTGAATAGAAAATTTGACTTTCAAATGGAAGACTCAAGAGACAGATAAAAAGATGAGGTTACTGAAGCCCATCATGACTCTCTCAAGGTTATAGTTACAATAGCAGAACCAGAACTTAAACCTGGGTTCTCTAAGTCTAGCTCCATTGCTCTTTGCTCTGCACCTTGTTGTGTAGATTCATTCTGGAGATGTAGAAGTAGAAATAAAGAGATGTGAAGTCCTTTCTTACAACTAACTAGTCTGTAAGATTGAACAAGAAGCCAAAGAACCTCACTAAGATCTCTTAGAGAGTTGGAATGTCATTTCTTTCTTCTGCCTTGGTGAAAGAGAACCTGGTCAATGGAACCACATTTGCTATAACGCTGTATATCATTTATTGGTGTGCAATGTATTTCTTTCCTCATGTCTGCTGTTTTTTTTGCATTGCTCTTTTTTGAAATTGTATTTATTTTATTTTGAACATAAAAAATAAAACAAGCATTTCCATAATTTAGTAGAATAGAAAAAAGTAATTGTACAAGCATAAAACTGGAAATTTCTTTTAAATAAATAGTAAAGTTATGTAACTCCAAAAAAAGAATTTATCTCCTATGCATAGCAATGAAAGGTATATGATCTGTTTCTCTTCTAATTTTTTTAGGGTATGATTTTTAATATTCAGATCATACATCCATCTTGAATTCATTGTGAACTTTGGTACAAGAAGTTGTCAGGTCTAATTTCCGACAGACTGCTTTCCAAATTTTCACTAACAATTCTTATCAAATGGGGAGTATTTCCATATATAACTTATACTTTGGGATTTACCTAGTATTTAGTCACTGGGATGCCTTATTTCTGATTCTCTCTTCTCTGATTTCCTTTTCTATTTTTTAAACAGTAGGAGATGTTTTTGACAATTTCTTCTTTATTGGATTGTAGTATAATTTGAGGTCTGGAAATATAATTCCCTCTTATTCCTATTTTTTTATCATGTAAAAAAATCTATTTAAAACCAAAGAAGACATTACATGTAATTGTAATATGGAAGAATAGGGCTTCTTAACTTTTTTGCATGTCATAGACCCTTTTGAAAGCTTGCAGAAGCCTCTGGGATCCTTTTCAGAATAAAATTTGTTTCCTGTATTCATAATTGAAACAAATGCTATATTTCTTTCTTTCTTTCTTTCTTTCTTTCTTTCTTTCTTTCTTTCTTTCTTTCTTTCTTTTTTGCAAGGCAATGGGGTTAAGTGGTTTATACAAGGCCACGCAGCTAGGTAATTATTAAATATATGAGGTCGGATTTGAATTCAGGTCCTACCTGAATCCAGGGCCGGTGTGTTATGTACTGCACCACCTAGCCACCCCCCCAAATGCTATATTTCAATCAGATGATATAAAGAGGAAGCTAGCTGGTGCAATGTATAGAGGGAGAATATACCGGGGAGAATCTGAGTTCAAATTTGGCCTCAGACACTTAGCTGTGTGACTTTGGTCAAGTCATCTAAACACACACACACACACACACACACACACAGAGAGAGAGAGAGAGAGAGAGAGAGAGAGAGAGAGAGAAGTAAAAATAAAGATACAATTTTGTTCTCTCAAAGTTTGCAGACTGTGCCTGAAATCTGTGAACCTTAAGTTAAGAAGTTTAGTATCAGAAACTTTCCTAATAAACCTAGGAACAAAACAAGGATACCCTCTCTTCTTAGTTCCAGAATTAATAGCAAAGTATTTAATAGAAAGTATTTAATGGCATAATCATAGGTAAGATGGAGATAAAACTCTCTCCCCTATTTGCTGATGATATGGTGGTTTACTTGGAAAATCCTAGATAATCAGAAAAAATATTAATTGAACTTCAGCAAAATTGCAGTCTACAAAACAAAACCATAAAAATCAATATCTAGGGGAAGGCTAATTTGAATTTTAAAAATACTTTCCATGGACAATATAGCAAACTCTAGGGATTGAAAGTGGAATCCGAGTGGCTAGGTGGCACAGTGAATAAAGCACCAACCCTGGAGTCAGGAGTACCTGGGTTCAAATCCGGTCTCAGACACTTAATAATTACCTAGCTGTGTGGCCTTGGGCAAGCCACTTAACCCCATTTGCTTTGCAAAAAAGAAAACAAAAGAAAGTAGAGTCTACATCAAGATATAAAGACAAACTAGAAACATTGAGAAAATATAGCTTCAGGATCCTACAGTGAGACTAGTAGGAAGTTATATGATAGAAAAGAAATTTCATGAGGGTTCTATTAAGGAGAGAAAACTGCTTCTATCAAAGGGACTTCCACTTTTGATGTCTCTAGATCAGGGTCAGGGAACCTCCAGCAGCAGGCTGTATTGATCTGGCATTACCAAGGCAACTGTAGGTGGGTGGGAGGGTCTAAATTCAATAAATCTGCTAGTTTTTTAGGGATAAATTAATTAAAAGTTTGCCGAAATGCAGCCCTCAAATGATATTGTAAATGTTCAAATGACCCTTGACAGAAAAAAGGTTCCCTACCCCTGCTCTCAGTAATGACTTACAGGTTACTGGTGTCTCTGACTTGTATCTGGTTTTACCGGGATGCTTTCAGCTCATTTGCCTATTTGGTTCTAGTTTTTCTTTCTTGATTCTCTTTGTTATTACAGGTAGGCTTCTGGTTGACTTCTTTTTTTAGGTTTTTGCAAGGCAAATGGGGTTAAATGACTTGCCCAAGGCCACACAGCTAGGTAATTATTAAGTGTCTGAGACCGGATTTGAACCCAGGTACTCCTGACTCCAGGGCTGGTGCTTTATCCACTGCGCCACCTAGCCACCCCTCTGGTTGACTTTCCTTGAAGTTGGAGGGTGGCTGAAGTCATTTAAAATAATTTTTCATTGGATTTCTTGATTTATTATTAGGATGGTGCTATTTTTAGTTTGTCACTGGAGTAGATATGTGGGAGTGTGGGCCTCTATTTAAGCAGCCACCTTGGTTGACATTTTCACACAGATATTCTCTCAGTACTGCTAAATTCCTAAGTACAATAAAGCATTAGGATCTCAAAAGAATAAAAATTAATCCAAAAGGCAATTGAAAAAAATATGGTAGTGAGTCTAACTATGTTATAGTATGTTACCAATAATAGTTGGCTAAAAGACAACATTAAGGACATGGATGACTAGAAAGAGGGAAAGGACTGGAAATATACTAAGAATGAGAGACAAAAGATGAATAGCTAGAGTAATGTATTGCTATCCTTGATACACTGAAAGTAAAGAGAAGAGTTTCTGCACACTGGACAGACTGGCTATGAAGGATTTATGGGAAATGTGTACAAGAAGTTCATAGTATAAGGCATGGAATGGTTGCAAACTATACTGGTGGAAAGAATAAAATCACAAATTCATCAAAGTAATTAGAAATATTCTACTGAGTAAAGAAAATAGTTTTAAACTTTATGAGTTAAAACATTGGCAGGTTTAGCAAAGTCTCATAGGAAGATGCTGAGAATTCTGCAAGATTTACTTTTTGGAATAAATAATTGTGTTTCTATGTTGACTGAGGACAGATAGACCACATTTAATCTCTGAGACATCTATAACATTAACTCCAAAGAGATCATGTTTTCAAATAAATTTCACAACATGTAGAACCACCTTATTTCTAAGGTATTCATTCCAACTCACCTCTAAGCAACCAAGACTTCTACTCACATTCAAATGACTATTTATGCATGTAAGCCAGGAGAATTTGCTTTGTCCTTTTATCTCATTGAATTATCCTTTGAGTATCCTTGAGAGACGATGTGTGTGTGTGTGTGTGTGTGTGTGTGTGTGTGTGTGTGTGTGTGTGAGAGAGAGAGAGAGAGAGAGAGAGAGAGAGAGAGAGAGAGAGAGAGAGAGAGAATATAGTTATTAGTTTGATATCCTGGTATGTGAAAATTTCTCTTTTTCCTATATGGGATTAAAATGATTTTATTTATAAAATAGTAGTTAGCACAATAGAAAAATAAGGACATCTTTACTCTAAATTCTGATTATCCTCTCCCTTTTCTTCTCTTCTGAGATGGTAGTGTGGGCAGAATTTTGGACTGAGATTCAGAAACACCCAGAAGCAACCAAGGAGATCCAGTGGAGAATTCAGGGAAACATCATTTTTTCTCCTTTGCTTTTAAACCATGAGATGGGTGGAATGGACATCTTCCCAACTCCCATTACTTTTCATGAGTTTTGGATGAATTTGATTAGGAGTTTTCTCATCTATATTAAAGATCTGCAGCAATAAAGGAGAAATTTTATATATTTCTTTGACATTTTATTTTATTATTTAAAATTGTTGGCAATGTACTTTTCAATGAATTCTATTCTATTGGAAGTACCCTGAGAAAGTGAGCTACCCCTGAGGACTAGAGCTCTGAGTAGTAGATTTCATATTTAAGCATTTCATCAGTATTTTGTTTCACCTTGAATTAAACTGGAACTTGGTCAGCAAGAGCTGTTCCCAGGCCAAACCTGTAAATACAGTGTTTGAGAAGTTGGGGGTAGGGACTAGGTTAGATTTTGAGTCCCAGCACTCAAAATTCAGGGCCCAGTGCATGTCCACAGTAACGGTACAATACTTGGCCAGACTAAAAGGAAAGCTCATGCAGCTTGCCACCTGGTGGCTAACTCAGATATTGTACTCCAAGCTAATTTAAACTCCCTGTCTCCCTGTAAGACTATAGGAAATCATATTAAGCCAAAACGTCACATTGAGAACAGTAATGACCACAGAAGGGAATAGCATACTTCTAAGTCGAAGTAATTGGGAATAATGATTTCACATATTCCTGTAGCATGTTACCTATAGTAGTAGAATAATTCTGACTCAGTCAATACAAAAGACCCTTGTTATATACCAATTGGGAAAGTCCAAGCAAAATGCTTAAAAGTCTGTGGATGTTGCTCCTCTGATTCTATGGTAAGCATAGGTCTGCATCCGTCTATCCACTATTATTCCACTTAGTCTCTGCAGTTCTAGCTTATCTCAGGGGTTTCTGTCTTCTGATACCATGACTATTATCCTTCAAACCTGATTTTTCTAGATTCTGACTCCATTTATCCCAGATATGGTACTGACTGCTTTTGTTATTCCCTGAGAAATTTTTAATCCTCCTTCCTTCTGGTGCTTTTTTCCCTACTCACCCACTCACTGTGGCTTGACACTTTAGGATAGGTATTATTGTTAATCAATAGCATTCTGGAAGCTGCAGTCTTTTTCACGAATTATTTCCATATATTATTATCACATCCAATGCAAAATATTAATAACAATAATATAATACTGAAGGATCTGGCTAGGTATTCTTGAAACTATGGCAGATTTTCTTTTTACAAATAAAATAAATTATTTGGACATCTCAAATGCATTTTTGATGGGGAAAGTAGTTGGCACAAGATATAAAGAGTTTGGTCTGGAGTTGGGAAGATGTGAGTTCAGTCCTCAGATACCTGCTAGGTGATCTTGGGCACATCATTTTTTTTAAGAAAGATTTTATTTATTTTGAGTTTTACAATTTTTCCTCTAATCTTGTTTCCCTCCCCCCACCCACCACAGAAGGGAGTCTGTTAGTCTTTACATTGTTTCCATTGATCTAAGTTGAATGTGATAAAAGAGAAATCATATCCTTCAGGAAGAAAAGTAATGTATAAGAGATAGCAAAATTACACAATAAGATAACAGGTTTTTTTTTTTAAATTAAAGGTAATAGTCTTTTGTCTTTGTTAAAAACTCGACTATTCTTTCTCTGGATACAGATGGTATTCTCTATCACAGATACTCCAAAATTGTGCCTGATTGTTGCACTGATGGAATGAGCAAGTCCATTAAGGTTGATCATCACCCCCATGTTGCTGTTAGGGATGTGCAATGTTCTTCTGGTTCTGCTCCTCTCACTCATCATCAGTTCATGCAAATCCTTCCAGGCTTTTGGGCACATCATTTAACCTTTCTTTGTGACAAGTTCCTCATTTGTACAATAAGGATAATATTAATCTCTACCTCTCAGGGTTGTTATGATGAATAGATGAGAAAATAATTGCAGAGCACTTCCATCTGGCACATGACATTATAAAAATGTTCTCTTATTATCATATATTATATTGTGATATAATGAAAAAAAATTGGTATTACTGTTAGCAGAACTGGGTTTGAATGCCAGCTATGATACTTATCAGTTGGGCTATGTGCAATTAACTTTTCTTGGCCTCAGTTTCTTCATCTGTACAATAGGAATAAGAACATTCTCCCTGTAGAATTATAAGGAAAACCTATGAAAGGATTATTCCAAAGTTAAAAAAGGATCCAACCGATGAATTATGTACAGAAAGTTTTACAGCAGTTTTAAACCTTAATAGTTTAAAGACTGTTGAAATACCTTGCCTATTTAGTTCTTATTTTTCTAAATAAAGGGTAAGGTAAAGGAAAACATTTTGCTTCTTTCATTTATGTAGGATATTGCCAGAAACAAAGACTTCTAGGATGTTGAATAGATTTTAGAGATGGAAGATAGATCACCTAGGCCAGGGGTAGGAATGTCTGGCCTGCAGGTTGTTTAAGGCCCACAAAATCATTTGGTCTGGTTGCTGCCAAGGCAAGCACAGGAAGAACTCAGAATTCAATAAATCTAGGAATTTTTTAGGGTTGAATTATTTAAATGTTTTGGTCCTGGGATCTCTTTCTGGAGGGCTTCTGCGTATTCTTTCTTTTTTTCTTTTTTCTTTTTTTGAATTATAAAGATTTTATTTATTTTGAATTTTACAATTTTTTCCCCTAATCTTACTTCCCTCCCCCCCCCACCCCCAACAGAAGGCAATTTGCCAGTTTTTACATTGTTTCCATGGTATGCATTGATTCAAATTGAGTGTGATGAGAAATCATATACTTAAGGAAGAAACATAAAGTATAAGAGATAACAAGATCAGACAATAGGATATCAGTTTTTTTTCTTTGTTCAAACTCTACAATTCTTTCTCTGGATACAGTTGGTATTCTCCATTGCAGACAGTCCCAAATTGTCCCTGATTGTTGCATTGATGGAATGAGCAAGGCCATCAAGGTTGATCATTGTCCCTATGTTGCTGTTAGGATGATACAACCTTTTTCTGGTTCTGCTCATCTCACTCAGCATCAGTTCATGCAAACCCCTCCAAGCTTCCCTGAAATCCCATCCCTCCTGGTTTCTAATAGAATAATAGTGTTCCATCACATAGATATATCACAGTTTGCTAAGCCATTCCCCGATTGAAGGACATTCACTCCATTTCCAATTCTTTGCCACCACAAACAGGGCTGCTATGAATATTTTTGTACAAGTGATGTTTTTACCCTTTTTCATCATCTCTTCAGGTTATAGACCCAGTAGTGGTATTGCTGAATCAAAGGATATGCACATTTTTGTTGCCCTTTGGGCATAATTCCTGATGGCTCTCCAGAAAGGTTGGATGAGTTCACAGCTCCACCAACAATGTATTAGTGTCCCAGATTTCCCACATACCTTCCTACATTGATCATTGTCTTTTCTGGTCATATTGGCCAGTCTGAGAGGTGTGAGGTAGTACCTCAGAGAAGCTGTAATTTGCATTTCTTTAAAAAGTAATGATTTGGAGCAATTTTTCATTTCCTCAACTTTAAATTGCCTTTGCATATCCTTTGACCATTTGTCAATTGGGGAATGGCTTGTTTTTTTAAAAATTTGACTCAGTTCTCTTTATATTTTAGAAATGAATCCTTTGTCAGAAATATTAGTTGTAAAGACTTTTGCCTGTGCAAAAGCTTTTTAATTTAATGTAATCGAAATCATCTAGTTTGTTTTTAGTGATGTTCTCCATCTCTTCCTTGGTCATAAATTGCTTCCCTTTCCATAGATCTGACAGGTAAACTACTCCTTGATCTTCTACTTTGCTTACAAAATTGTTTTTTTAATGTCTAAATCCTGTATCCATTTTGATCTTATCTTGGTATAGGGTATGAGGTGTTGATCTAATCTAAGTTTCTTCCATACTAACTTCCAATTTTCCCAACAGTTTTTTTTTTGAAGAGAGAGTTTTTATCCCAATAGCTGGACTTTTTGTGTTTATCAAATAGATTACTATAATCATTTCCTGCTATTGTGGAAAATGAATTCTAAGGAAGAAATATGTTGGTAATTGCTTAACAATGAATTCTGCAATATTAGCATTTCTTCCATTACTTTCTTAAGATGAGACAATTCAAGCAATAAATCGAACCCTGATTTGTGGTATTTGCCAGCTTCTTAGGTAGAAATGCTCATACTGACAATTTAATTTGATTGTTAGTCATCAAGATGGCTCCAACATATCTCTGCTCTACAGGTGGCTTCCAGCACTAAAATTCTGTCACTCTATGGAATGGGGGTAGTTTGGAAGGATCTTCCTCAAAGAAAAGAGGTGCAATCAGTTAGGAATGCAAAATCATATTTTGCCTATTTAACTTTGCCCAGGCTTGAACTGATTAAGACCACATGATAGGGTATAAATAGAGTGAGCATATATGCCATAATTATCTTATTATAAAGTAATATTTAGAGGTGTGTAAAATGTTTCAGAAATTATGAAATGTCATATAAATACAAGTTGATTTTATTATCTTTTTCTAAACTGTGTGAGCTATTTTTTTTAAAAAGTGGAAGCCATAAAGGAATGTGGGAAATCTGGGACACTAATACATTGTTGGTGGAGCTGTGAACTCATCCAACCTTTCTGGAGAACAATTTGGAACTATGCCCAAAGGGCAACAAAATTGCAATACCTCTACTGGATCTATACCCTGAAGAGATGATGAAAAAAGGGTAAAAACATCACTTGTACAAAGATAGTCATAGCAGCCCTGTTTGTGGTGGCAAAGAATTGGAAATCAAGTAAATGCCCTTCACTTGGGGAATGGCTTAGCAAACTATGGTATATGTATGTGATGGAACACTTTTGTTCTATTAGAAATCAGGAAGGATGGGAATTCAGGGAAGCCTGGAGGGATTTGCATTAACTGATGTTGAGTGAGCTGAGCAGAAAGAGAAAAACATTGTACACCCTAACAGCAACATGGGGGGTGATGATCAACCTTAATGGACTTGCTCATTCCTTCAGTGCAACAACCAGGGATAATTTTGGGCTATCTACAATAGAGAATACCAGAGAAAGAATTGTGGAGTTTGAACAAAGACCAAAGACTATTACCTTCATTTTAGGAAAATAAACTGTTACCTTATTATGTAATTTTGCGATCTCTTATACCTTATTTTTCTTCCTTAAGGATATTTGCCTCTCATCACATTCAACTGAGATCAATGTATATACCAAGGAAACAATGTAAAGACTAGCAGAATGCCTTCTGGGGGGAGTTGGGGGAGAGAAGTAAGAATGTGGGAAAAATTGTAAAATTCAAAATTAATAAAATCTTTCTAAGGAAAAAAAAAGTGGAAGCCATAGTGGGGCAGCTAGGTGGTGTAGTGGATGGAGCACCGGCCCTGGAGTCAGGAGGACCAGAGTTCAAATCCAGATTCAGACACAATAATTATCTAGCTGTGTGATCTTGGACAAGTCACTTAATCCCATTGCCTTTCCACAAAAACCACCCCCCCCAAAAAAATTGGAAGCCATGGCTAATAGTGTAGGACTGAATAGTTGTGAAAAGATATGTGAGAGATATGATTAAAAATATAATACTTTAATTGATTGTGGCTAAAGATCCAAAGTGGATTTAATACCTGGTAGGTATAAATCACAAGTAGATGGATTCTGAGCTCTTTCATTCTCTTTACCACTCCTATACCCTATAATCTACTCCACATTATCTATATTCTCACCTCCTACATTGTCTTCTTTAAAGATAAGAAATGAAATTTGAAACTCAAAATAGTAAAAAAAATTAAAAGTTTATTTTTTAACATATAATTGGGAGAAAATAAAATATATTAAAATTAAAAAAAAGAAAAATGTAAAAACTATTCTCTATTCTTGGGTTATATGCAAAAATTAGGCAGTGGGTTGGATTTGGCCCACCATCATTTGCCAATCCTTGGTATAGGTCAACCAAATTGCCTTCAGGTGACAAAATCGAATAATTCCTGATTTTGTAATGCTTTATTATTTGAAATTCTTATTCAACATTCTTTCAATAAATGTTAAAGTATAGTTTAAAAAAATGAAAATTTGGTACATGTTACAATATATGATACAATGTTAAACTAAAAGATATTCAGAGACCTTAAAGCCAAGAATGATACATTTTGGATTTTTATAGTTCATTAGGACAAAGGCAGGCTAAGATAATGGAAAATCAAAGGAAAGGAAGTGAGAACATTATGATTCTAATTTTGACTTTGTTGAGTGACATTGAACCAATCAGTATGATCACCTTGGATCTCAATTTCTTATTGGCAAAATGAGGTGCATGTGTAGGGTCATACCATTACGACTTTTTATGGACATTGAACATCAGCTTCTCTATTTTAATTGTAATGGGAGTAGGATGGGGATTATATATGCCTTAGACTAGAGCATATGTAATAAATGCTGCCTGATACTAATGCTTCTGGAAATGTATAATAGGAAGCCCTTCCCTTCCTGGCTTTATTGCATATGACTAATTTATTTTATCTGGTAAATTGCTACTGGGAAGATATTAGCAAGTGCATATTGGGGGAACATACCAAGTGGGGCTTATGAAAAGCAGCCTTAGACAATTCTCCAGAGCCTTAGAATAGTCTCTATAATTCTGAAGAAGAGATATAGCCAACTTTTCTTTGGACACCTGACTGCCAGTCTGAGATACAATTGGGAGAATGTGATGAAGGCTACACTATATTACAGAAGAGGAAATTGAGATCCAGAGATGTAAAATATCTTGCCCAAGGTCATATATAATAAGCAAGAAAAATGGGAAATGAACTGAGGTCCTTTGACTTCAAATTCAGGGCTCTTTCCACTTCACACACTGATGATCTGTCAGATTCCTTATTGATTTGAATCTGTGGGGATACATTTTTTCTTGGATATATTAATCATAATGGTACATGCTGTCCTGGATCACAATGGACTAAAAGTTTCTTTCCTTGTCCCATTGCTGCTCTTCAAAAAGTTGTGATCTTATCAAATTCCAAAATGACCAGTAGCACTCTAGGAAGTTTTCTTTGATGATTCACTGGCATAAAAAGAACTCACAATTTATAGCAGAGGAATCAAAACTTAGAGAAGTCAGGGTTCAGAACACAACTGTTAATAATTCTTTCTGTTAATAATTCTGCTCTGAACAGACCATATTTAGAGCATGTATTCAGAGTATCACTTTTTAAAAATTGATACCTTTTGCTTTTCTTATGTTCATTTTATTTTTTGTTTTATTTATTTTTTTATTTTATTTTTAGTTTCTGGAATAAAACAAGCATTTCCATAACACAGTATCATAAAAAGATGACTGTCCATGAAATTGCCAATTTACTCTGTACAGCTAGCTATTCTTTTCAAATATACAACAAAATTACCTTGCACATTTTTCTTTGCTCCTCCTCAGTCCTATAGCTACCATTAGACACAAATAGATATGTATTATAAAATTATTCTATACATAATTCTATTTATCAGTTCTTTTTCTGTATACAAATAGTGCCTTTCTTCATATGTCCTTTATTTTTAATTTGGGTATTTATGATAGTCAAAATAATTTATTCATTCAAAGTCATTCTTTTCCATTTTCAGAGATATCTCTACTTCCACACAGCATGATGTAGTAGAGTTTGGAAAGTGGAATTTTGAACCTGAAATTAGAACTGAATTTGAACACTAGCTCTGCCACTTACTACATTTGTGATCTTGGGAAAGTTATTTAACTTCTTTATGCCTTGGTTTTTTTTCACATGTAAAAAATAAGGTTAGACTAGATGTACTTTTGGATTCACAATCCATTCAAACTTTCATGTAGCAAAGATTGCAAAAGAAAAAAATTCAGCAAAACCAATCAGTACATCTATTAATGTCTGACAGGAACATGATGTTCTACACTGATAGATTTGTCTCCCCTCTTCCCTCAACTATGTAATGAGGAAAAAAGTTTTATACTTTTAATTCTAGGGTCGTTTTGATCATTTTGATCATTTAATTTCCTTTTAATGTTATTTCCATTGATATTGCTAATTTGGTCATTTTTTCTTTTGTTTTTCCTCCTTCTGGATCAGTTAATATGTCATTGACTCATCTTTCCAAGAGGAGGTAACACTCACAAAATTTTGGTCAGTTTTGAAATTTTATTAACTTTCCCATAATCTGGATAGACAGCTAGGTACAAGGTCCATAGAGTACTTGGTCTAGATTCAGAATGACTTATCTTTGTTAAGTTCAAAAACACACATTAGCTGTGTAACCCTGGGCAAGTCACTTAACCCTATCTGCCTCAGTTTCTTAAACTATAAAATGAGCAGGGGAAGGAAATGGCAATCCACTCCAGTACTCTGTTTAAAAAGCTCCAGTGGGGGGTCAGGATGTTCCTGGCAGGACTGAAAATGACTCAACAACATAAACCAGACTTCATGAATTTCAAGCCCTAAAGATCATATGCAAATGAGCTGAGGGAACCATGAGGTTCCTAAGTCCCAGTCTTTCTCAGAATACCTTATTTCAGTCCATTTATCTGAAGGGCAGCTCTTTGATTTACCATACTTCCTCATGTATAAGACTCTCCCATGTATAGGATACACCTTAATTTTGGGGCCTGAAATTTGAAAAAAAAATTTACATAGTTACTAAACTCAAGTTGTATTCATCGTAAAATTCATACAGCTCTTCATCACTGTCAAAATTCCCATCCATTAGTTTGTCCTCATCTGTATTTCATGAAGAATCACAGTTTTAAGAGAGGCTCTGACTCCTCCTGACTGTGCTCTGGTCTGGGGCTGACCTCAAGCACTCTCTGTTCAAGTCTGGTGCATGGACACATGCTCTGTCAATTCTGTTTCATGAACCTGAAGCACTAATTGTTTCCTCCTTTGAAATCAGTCACTTCTTTTCCATCAGCAATTCTTTTTGCCTCGTGCTGAACCTTCTTTGTGGACACAGGAATTCCAATGGCCCTTTGCCCTTCAATCCATCTCTTTAATTCCCTCTCTAACTCATGCCATTTGACTGCCTTGCCTCTCATGGCTTTCTTCTGTCCTGGCATTTTTAGCAGGATTTCTTCTTCCCCAAGCCAGTCTCAGATTGTTTTCTCAGTTGGAGGAGCACCAAACGTATGTTTGGCAGCACGATTTCCATTCACTTTTGCAAACTGGATCACTTTTAACTTGAATTCAGCAGTGTATGAAAATTTTTTCAGAGCCAGTTCTGGTAAAAAGTAACCTAATATACCGGTAACAAATGTGAAACAATGAGCACAAAGAAAACAAGCTTGAAAAAAGCAGGAAAGGGGGCGGCTAGATGGCGCAGTGGATGGAGCAAAAAAAAAAGGAAAAGGAAAAAAGAAAAAGATGGGAAATGTAAGTAAAAAAATCTACAACCACTATAGAAGACACTTCCAGTTTTTAGACCCCAAATTTTTCAAAAAAGGGTACGTCTTATACATGGAGAAATATGATATTCTCATTTCACACGTTAAAGAAAAAATGGTATTTCTTTAAAACACATGGATTTCTGTGCACAAAAATTCTCCTCCCCCTCTTTGCCAACTAGGTCAGATTCTCCTTCATTTTTTTTTTTTAGGTTTTTTTTGCAAGTTAAATGGAGTTCAGTGTCTTGCCCAAGGCCACACAGCTGGGTCATTATTAAGCGTCTGAGGTCCCCAGCTGCTCTATTGATGCTTTCTTGAAGGGAAGTAAAGAGGTTTTAACTTAATTGATTTCAGAGGATATAAATGGGAGCAATAAGTGGAACAGCGGATAGAGCACCGGTCCTGGAGTCAGGAGGACCTGAGTTCAAATCCGACCTCAGACGCTTAATAATGACCCAGCTGTGTGGCCTTGGGCAAGTCACTGAACCCCATTGCCTGGCAAAGGAAAAAAAGAGTAAGGCATGTTGAGGTAAGAAGGGCAGGTAGATTCTCTCTTCCCAGCTGAGGCCCGTCCAGGTCCTGGCATGTCGATCACGTTTTCTGCCCAACCGGTTTTTCCAGAATTTTTTTTTTTTTTTTTTTTTTTTTTTAGTGCTCTCCTGCCCAAACTCGACCACGCTCCTGTTGCTGCGAAGCCTGCAGCCGGCTCAGGCCGCCCAAGGGCGCTCGCTCCCTTTAAGGCGGCCCTGGCGCTGGGAGGCGGGGCTCGGCGTTTAAAGCGGCCACCACTCTTCCAGGCTGTTCTGGTCCCCGGAGGAGGCGTTGGCCCTTTAAGCCCTCAGGCGTTCGTAGCCACTGCCCCTTCGTTTAAGGTGGCTCCGCCGCCGCGCTCCCTTTCGCCTCCCGGCCCCCGCGCGTGCGCGGCGGCTCCTCCTTAAGCCGCCGGAACTGACCCATTCCCGCAGCCGGCGCTGCCGCCTCAGCACCCGGAAGGAGCGCCTGGCGGAGATCGGGCGCGCGCCCTTCCAGGGCGCCTGGGGGGTTCCCGCGCCCGCCTCCGCTCCTGCGCCGCCGCCGCCCCGGAGGCTGGGAGACGCGCCGCCTCGCCCGCTCTACGCTGGGGGGAGGGGAGGCGGCGGCTCGGGCCGGGCCTGGCTCTCTGAAGCCGGGGCCCTCTTCTCCCGCCTCGCCGCCCCGCACGTGCCCGAAGAAGCCGGCATGGGGAACGAGCAGAGCGCCGAAGCCGAGGCCAGCAGACCGCACGACCTCAACGCCTCAGGTCGGTGTCCTCGCGCCGCTCCGCCTGGCACCTCGGGCCGGGTGGAGGCGGTTGGGGTTGCTAGGTAACGCTGGAGCGCATCCTTCCATCCATCCACCCGCCCCGCTGGCCAGGTTGTAGGGGCTTCGCGAGCTGGCTGGGCTGGCTCCCGGGGACCCATCTGGGGAAATCCAGCCTTGGAGCTGGCGAAAAGATACCCAAGGTGTTGAGCAAACAATACCGAGGATGTGACAGCTTTCATGGAGTGGGTTTTCATTTTCAATCTCCTTTTAATGACTGTCTTTGGGGTTTTTTTTTTTGAAATAATTATTTTTATAGTATTTTGGTCTGTAAGGTGTGTTTAATGACTTTTGCTTTTTTTTATATATAAATATAGACCATATATGAGCTGAGGGAACCATGAGGTTTATAAATATTATATATAAATATAGGTCATAAAGTATGATCAATTTTTGCAAATGTTCCATATGAAATATGAAGACTTTTGCTAGTCTCTCTGAAAAGATGCCAATAATTTTTTAGCTTTCTCCTAGATTTTCCCCTTTGTTTTCCTTTTTTTGTGTTTACTTAGTTTTTTTTGTTTTCATTTTAACATTTTGTTTTCCAATTATATGCAATAGTAATATGTACTCATCATTTTTAGCAAGGCTCTGAATTCTACAATTTTTCCCCTCCTCCCTTCCCTCCCCTACAGAAGGCTGTCTGACAGTCTCTACATTGTTTCCATGCCATACGTTGATGTAAATTGAATGTTATAAGAACGGTGTTTACTTAGTCTTAAAAAATGTGCATTAATGTTTCCAGTATTTCAGCTTAACATTGTGATATTAGTTTTTTGTCTATGGATATTTTTCAGCATACTGTAATTTTCTTCTTTTATCTTTGTTTATATTGTAAGTTTTTGGCTTAGCTTTGTCTAATAGCATGATTGTAACTTCTGACTTTTGGGATTTACTTGATGCATAGTATATTTTGTTCCAGCTTCTCATTTTTATATCCCATACATCTTTGCTATCAAAAATATGTATCAAAATGTTATAAGCAACAGATTGTGCGGTTTTTTTTTCAAGTCACAGAAACTTTATTGGAGACAAAACACAGAGCTGCAGCAAAGTGACCCCTCAGGGAACCCTGGCTGCCCTTCAGGGCTGGGCCAAGGTAGGAGGGGCCTTGAGACCCGGGGCCCGTCCTGGTCCTGTCCTGCCCTGCCCCAGCACCAGCACCAGGAGGTGAAAGGCTGTGCCCAGAGTCCAGACCAGCTACCAGCAGGCCCAGAGGGCAGCCCCTACTGCCCCCAGGGATTTGGGAAGAGGGGCTAGTGCCCCTGTACAAAATAGAAAAATACAATCTGGGAGCCAGAGGGAGCAGGTCAAAGCTAGGCCTGCCACCTCCAAGAACACAGTCAGTGGGACTCAATCCTTCCCCAAGAGTCCAAGGCTAGGCAGCATGAAGGAGAAGACAGTGGCTCTGGTGCTGGTTCCGTAGGATTGGGAAGGTTGGTGAAGAGTGGTTGCTCACAGTCTGGAGCCAAAGTGCTAGGAGGGCTAAGTCCAGTTGGTTGTAGAGGGATGGCCAACTGGGGGGCCCAAGGGGGTTGAGCAGACAGGAGAAGTCCCTGCCCAAGCGCAGTGAAGATGAGTGATTCCTGTACCTCTCACATGCAGATCACTTGGAGCCTGTCCTCCATGGTGCTAGTCTCTTCTGTTGCCCCATCACAGATGCTACCCCCGCTTTCTTCTTCCTCTTCCTCCTCTTCCTCTCCCAAATCCATATCCAATTCATGGCCTGCCTCTGATCGAGTGTATGTGGAGCCACTGATCGATAGGCAGCTGAAGAAAACGATGCGCTTGAGCCGCTTGTTGTAGAAAAAGTAGTTGAAGGACCAGAGGCTGCCATCTTCACCAAAAGGGTCAGAGTCCAGATCAGGATTGTAGCTGTAAATATCACACTCAGAGAGGCCAATCTCTTCATCTACTGCATTCCACAGCTTTGGCTTCAGAGCAGTAAAATCCTCACGAACTGCAGAGAATAGGCTGCAATTTACTGAGTTCACCACCCAATTGAGGCTAGGTTCTCTGCTGAACTCGTGGCTCTTAGCGGTGCTGAAGTCATAATCAGGTCTGAAAGATTCATTGAGAGTAGCAATCAGATAGAAAAGGGTCTTTCTGCTGCATTTATCACTCAGCGGTCCTTCATCTTCCTGTCCCTGGCTCTTGCTCAGCCTGCTAGGGCTGATGCCAGAGGTCTGGGGGGGCGACAGAGCCTCTAGCACATGGGGTCGGCCTTCCTGGCAGAATTGCTTGAACATGTGCTTGTCGTCCCCTGCCATCTTACAGGAGTAACTCTCGATCCTGCCAATGATGTGAGCATCACCTGTCTCCACTGTTAGTTGGGAGTTGATCGCCTCAAAACTGGAGTTTTCTAAGAGTTTCATCTTCTGCAGGGGCCAGGGACAGGGAAGTCAAGGGCCCAGGGTTAGAGCAGCAAGGAAAGTGCCTGCCTGGGGCGTCCGGCCGCAGGGCACCAGAAAATCCAGAGGTCCCAGAGGCTCCTTAGTCCCTGGGGGCTACGACGCTGCTGCCTCGGCTCGGGCTGGGCCGGGCGGGCCGGGCCGCACTGTATCCGAGGAAAACTTCGCAGCGCCAGTCCTTCTCCTCCGGGTCTCGTCCGTTTGCGCGGGCGACCTCCGAGACATGGCCCCACCGCCGACCGGGCTCCGGCTACCTTCGGCGCCCGACTACGGCAACACGGCTAGAGACAGAGGAAGCTGCCGCAGCCTCTCAACCCCGAGAACAAACAAGCGCCCGCTAGGCCCGGCCCCTGTGCAGTTTTTTAAAATTCAGTCTGTTATTTATTTTGTCAGACCACTGAATCTATTTACATTTAAAGTTATGAGTTAGGTTTATATTTTCCTTAATTGCTGCCTACCCAGTATTGTTGTACCTTAAGGATCTCTATCTAAAATACCCTACTTCCAGCTCACTCACTGGTCAGCTTCACTTCCTCTCATCAACTTTCTTGTTCCCTTTTTAAAGAGTATTGTGTCTTATGATTAATTTCCTTAAATCTTCTTTAAATTAACCCCATTGCCATAAGCCCTCTTGCCTTCACAATCAACCTTCATTACTCTGTCAGTTCTCTCTAGTTTTGCCCTTTCCTGGTTTCTTCTATTTTGTTATCTAATCCCCCCCCCCCCCCCCCCCCCGCCCCCAGTTTAATGATTTTTTAAAAGTGTCCTCTCTTAACTCTCCTTCCCTCCAATTTCATTTTCTAGACCCTTATCTTAAAAAAAAAGATTTCTTTATCTTGGTCTCTTAATTTTTTTCCTCTTTTTTGTGTAATCTGAAATTAACAGTCTGCATGTTATTATAACCTCTTTAATATCTTTTCATGTGGAATTTAGCTTTTTAAATATCAATCAGAATTCCCTTTTCAAACTTTTTTAATGTAGATCTTGTCTCTTTTCCCACCTTTTCCCCATTATGCTTCACTCTTAGAAATATCACTTCCAGAAGGAGCAAATGAGCATCGGTCCCATTAGACAAATTTCCCTGTGCCTAAATCATTGAATCCAATTCTACTCTGTGTCCTCCCCATGATCATTTTCTTTTCCATTTGCTATGCAATCTTCTCCCTGGATCCATGATCTTCCATCATCGTGGAGTTAATTTACTTCATGGAGCTTAGATTTCCTTTCCCCTAAGGCAGGATGTTCATAAAGAATATTGTGTGTGTGTGTGTGTGTGTGTGTGTGTGTGTGTGTGTGTGTGTGTGTGTGTGTGTGTGTGTGGCGGGGCCAGCTAGGTGGCGCAGTGAATAGAGCACCAGCCCTAGAGTCAGGAGTACCTGAGTTTAAATCCAGCCTCAGACACTTAATAATTACCTAGCTGTGTGGCCTTGGGCAAGCCACTTAACCCCATTGCCTTGCAAAAACTTAAAAAAAAAAGAATATTCTGTCTAGGGCAGCCAGGTGGATAGAGCACAGGCCCTGGAGTCAGGAGACCCTGAGTTCAAATCCAGCCTCAGACAATAATTGCCTAGTTGTGTGACTTTGGGCAAACCCCAATGCTTTAAAAATAAATAAAACATTAAAATAAAAGAAGTATTCTTTTTTTCTGAATTATAAAAATTTTATTTATTTTGAGTTTTATAATTTTTCCCCAATCTTACTACCCTCCCCCACCCCCCACAGAAGGCAATTTGCCAGTCTTTACATTGTTTCCATGGTACATACATTGATCCAAATTGAATGTGATGAGAGAGAAATCATATCCTTAAGGGAAGAAATATAAAGTATAAGAGATAGCAAGATCAGACAATGAGATATCAGTAAAAAGAAGTATTCTTAAAAAAAACAATAGGGGGCAGCTAGGTGGTGCAGTGGATAGAGCACCGGCCCTGGAGTCAGGAATACCAGGGTTCAAATCCAGTCTCAGACACTTAATAATTACCTAGCTGTGTGGCCTTGGGCAAGCCACTTAACTTCATTTGCCTTGCAAAAACCTAAAAAAAAAAGTCTGTCCACAAAAGTAATGTCCTGGAAGTTAGAATGATAAGGTCTCCAATCTGACATTAAGAGAATAAGTATCTGCCCTCTTGCAAATGTTCTTCAGTGGGACCTTTCCCCCATTGAAGTAACATATCCTTTTTTCTTTCCCATTTTAATTCCTCTTTCTGTTACCTCACTTATTCTATTATTCCACTTTTTCCTAAGCATTTTCTTTGATAACCATGGATTTGATTAGGATTTATCACAGGTTCTCTTCTACCCATCATCTTCCTTCTCCTCTTATGCATCCTCTCATTCTGCAGTTTAATCCCATAAACTCTTTGGTGTATATAGTGGGGATTGTGGGGTTTAGTCCATGGTTCTCCACGATCACACTTTACATTCTGCTCCTGTTTTTATTCATTTGTATATTGTTAGAAAGGAACCTCTAAATTGTTCCTCTGTTGTTGTTTTTAACTCCCTAGATGTTTTCTCTTTCTAGTCTTTTTCTTTTAATAGAATGTAGAGATGAGATAATTTTATTTAGTTATTTGTGTTTTCCTTTATTTTTTTTATTTATTTATTTATTTTTTTTTGCAAGGCAATGGGATTTAAGTGGCTTGCTCAAAGCCACACAGCTAGATAATTATTAGGTATCTGAGGTCGGTTATGAACTCAGGTGCTCCTGACTCCAGGGCCGGTGCTCTATCCACTGCGCCACCTAGCTGCCCCTTATTTATGTTTTCCTTGAGAGTTCTGTTTCTTTGCCTTTCTTGTGTTTCTATTGTTTGGAATATTTACAAGTCAAAGAAGCTTCAAATTCTTCTCTTTTACTGAATGTCCATTTTTTTTCATTGATGTTGAGGTGCAGGTTCATCAAACACTGGTTCATATCATTTTTGGGTTCCATCTTGAATTCCTTTGCTTTTCGGAATATATTATTCCATGCTTTGTGTGGTTCCTGGTGGATGCAAAAGTCTTTATGTGATTTGAATTTCCTTTCCTTTACATATGATAGTTCTTTTGGTCACTTGCATAATTTGTCATTAAAATTGTTCATTTTAACCATATGGAATTTGAACCACATGTGTTTTAATTGCCCTTCACTTAAGCACATTTGTATTTCCGGTTTTTCTATTCTCCTTTTGACTTCTTTGGTGAGATTTACTCACTGTGAATTCAAGTTTTTTTTTAATTTTGTAAGTTATTTCTACTCTTCAGATCATCATTTATGTCCATCTAAACTCTCTTAAGATTCTGATTTTTCCTCTTTAACCTTTGAGAATATTCTCCTGTAGTTCCATGCTCTCTTTTTTTAGGTTTTTTTTTTTTGCAAGGCAAATGGGGTTAAGTGGCTTGCCCAAGGCCACACAGCTAGGTAATTATTAAGTGTCTGAGACCGGATTTGAACCCAGGTACTCCTGACTCCAGGGCCGGTGCTTTATCCACTGCACCACCTAGCTGCCGCGTTCCATGCTCTCTTGAGAAGCTACAAGTTCAGTTGGTATTCAGTATCTATTATCCTGTAATATTTATTGAGACATATGCAATCTTTATGTGTCTTGCTATTTGCCTTCTATTTTTATTAGTATCTGTTGATTCATTTGTTGTGCTTCAGGATTTATTAACTGAATTTTCTAATTTCTGATATGGTGTTTTGATGTTGTTAAATACCCTTTTCTCTCACTTTAGAACTCTTTCCTTTTTGATGTTGTCTTTACCACTACTTTCCCACTTTTCCTGTGGTGCCAACAAATATTTTCTGGAGGGACAAGACTCGCTCCAGATGGATTCAGTTCTTTTTCCATAGATTTGGTGGTGCTACATATGTTGGTCCCCTACCCCAGTTCCATCTATTCTTAAGTTCTCCGACTTCATCAAGGTTATGTTTACTTCTCCTGCTCCCCACTTGAGGGAGATGAGAGTAGGTATTCTGGGAGGAGTTTCTGATAGCTTTGGGGTTCTCTCAAATAGGGAGTTACCTCAGTCAGAACAGAAGCCTAGCCTCACCTTTTCCTAAACTTTTCTTTCTTGCAGAAGAGGTCCACAGTTTGTTGTATCAGGATGCTGGGGAAAGGGCAGGACTTGAGCAGAGACTGAAATTTCTGGGTGGGTCCACAGGTCAAATTCACCCTATTGGATCATGGAGGATGATACAGGATGGTTGCTGAGTGAGTTAGTTAATGATTAGCTAAGTATTGGTTAAAAATAAAGCAAATAGCAAGTATTTATTAGTTGCGTGTTATGTGAAAGACACTGTACAAGCCCTTTACAGATGTTACCTTATTTGATCTTCACAACAACCCTAGGAGATAGATACTACAATTAATTCCATTTTTACATTGAGGAAACTGAGGCTGGTAGATTAAATGACTTGGTCACAGCTAGTAAGAATCTGAGGTTGTATTTGATCTTGAATTTTCCTGTCTTTGTTGGGCTTCTTCCTTTTTCATTCTGTGGAAATAGATATTTGTTCTACCTCTGACCTATGTATCCTTTCATTTTTTTTTAATTAGTGGGGATTGTAGAAAATGTCTAGCCCTCTATCTTATTAGTCACAACCAATTTAACCTCCTCAAATTTCTCTTTTAAATCATTCCTTTGTTCTGTAATTATTTTGCCTCCATTACTTTGGTTCTGATCTATTCCCACTGGTTCTTCCCTCAGTCTCATTTCTTCACCATTTACCTACCCTTTTGTAGCTTCTTTGAATTTACTCACTTTCTCCAGTTACCTAATCTCAACTGAACTCTCATTTCAGCAAGACCATCTTTTTACCTCTCCCAAATTGATTCTTTATTCCATTCCTAAAAGTGGCTATTTGAGATTTTCTTCTTTTTCTTCTCATCCATAATCCTTTCCCTCATCTTCTCAGCCAAGGATCTTGCTTTATATTTTATTGAAAAAAAAGTAAACCAGTTACCATGAGCACTCACTTCCCCCATGTATGAATTTCAGAGCCTCTCAATCTCTTTACTTTATCCTTTGAAGAAGAGGAGATTCTTTCCTTACCAAGACCACCGCTTCTTAAACTCTTCCCCCAGATTACCCCAGCAGTTTTCAATCTCTTTTTGACTTTGCTGATTCTTGGCTGCTGCCTATGGAGCATTCCAAATCAAAAAAAAAAAAAAAAAACCTCACCACACCTTTCTTTTTAGAGCCATACTCTTTGATAAAGCTGTAGCTTCTTTTCTTTCCTGGCAACACTTCTTAACCCTTTGCAATCTGACTTCTGACCTCATTCAATTGAAACTGTTCTCTCTAAAGTTACAATATCATGACCTTTCCTTATTTCTTATCCTTTACCATTCACTGGCAGGATTGATTACCTTCTCTGGACTGCTTCTGCTCTCTTGATTTTCCTCCTACTTGTCTTAGCCTCTGTTCTCTAACACTCAGGTTTCCTTTCCTGGTTCCTCTTTTCCCTTTTCCTCCTCCCCTTCATCTCTACATAGATAGAGATATCGAAAATGTTATATGTCATATGATAATTTCATATATTATAGTAATTTTAAAGTATTTATATACATATAATAAATAATTTTGGGGGGTGGAGCCAAGATGGCGACAAGAACCGATGGTGTCTTAGGTGCTCTCTCATAAAACTCATAAGCTAAGGACTCTAAATTTTTGAGAGACAGAACCCACAGAGGGACCCAATGAGGCAGTTCTCCTACTCAAGGTAACCTGGAAAAGAGCAGAAAGGCTCTGCTCCCTGGGGTTGGAGGGGCGGCCCCCCAGAGGGGTGGCCTGCCAGAGCGAAAGAACTTCAGCCTCCTGGAGGCAGCCCCAGGGTGCTGTGAGCCAGGGCTCACAGTAGCAGGGAAGTTTCCTGACCTATGCCCTGGGGAGCACTGGGCACAAATTGGGGGAACAATGGGGGGGACCTCTGCCAGAGGAAGCAAGTGAAGCCCAGCCCTTAGGGCACACAGCAAGCAGTGGCCACCTCAGTCCAGATCCAGGAAACAGAAGCAGGTGGAGCTAGTAAGCAGGAGCCCCCAGGGCATGAGCCCAAGGAACCTAGGGAGGGGAGTGAAGAAAGACTGCAGAGCTCTGTCCTCTGCCCCAGGAACAGGACTCTGGGGCTCTGACCACATTCAGATCCTGATAACAGTCTAGGCCTCCCAATAGAAGAGCAGGCCCCCCCCCCACCTCAGCCCCATGGCAGAGGGGGGCGCTTATGGTCATTCACAGACCAGGAGGAAGGACAGAGCCTCATACACTGAGGCCCTTGTGGGAGTGTCCCAAAAGCTCAGGAAGCACCACAAAAATAGGTTTAGGCAGGGAAAATGAGCAAGCAGAGAAAAAAGAGGAACACCATTGAGAAATGTTTTGCATATGAGCCCAGGAAGGATCAAAATACTCAGTCTGAAGATGAGAAAGCCCCTGCATCTAAAGACTCCAAGAAAAACAGAAATTGGGCTCAGGCTATGACAGAGCTCAAAAAATATTTTGAAAATCAAATGAGGGAGTTAGAAGAAAAACTGGGAAAAGAAAGGAGATGCAGGAAAAACATGAAAATGAAGTCAGCAGCTTAGTCAAGGAAATCCAAAAAAATGCTGAAGAAAATAGCATGCTAAAAACCAGCTTAGGTCAAATGGATAAAACAGTTCAAAAAGTTATTGAGGAGAAGAATGCTTTAAAAAGCAGAATTGGCCAGATGGAAAAAGATATCAAAAAGCTCTCTGAGGAAAACAAATCCTTCAGACATAGAATAGAACTCAGGGAGATTGATGACTTTACAAGAAACCAGGACTCAATACTTCAAAACCAAAAAAATGAAAAATTAGAAGAAAATGTGAAACATCTCATTGAAAAAAACAACTGATATGGAAAACAGACTTAGGAAAGATAATTTAAAAATTATTGGAATACCTGAAAGTCATGATCAGGAAAAGAGCCTTGACATCATTTTCAAAGAATTACTGCAGGAAAATTGCCCTGATGTCCTAGAAGCAGAGGGCAAAATAGAAATGGAGAGAATCCACCGATCCCTCTGAGAAAGAGATCCCAAAAAAACAACCCCTAGGAATATTAGAGCCAAATTCCAGAACTCCCAAGTCAAAGAGAAAAATATTACAAGCAGCCAGAAGGACACAGTTCAGATACCGTGGAGCTGCAATCAGGATCTCACGGGACTTAGCAGCAACTACATTGGAAGCTCGTAGGGCTTGGAATATAATATACCAGAAGGCAAAAGAGCTTATAATGCAGCCAAGAATCAACTACCCAGCAAGGCTGAATGTCCTCTTCCAGGGAAAAAGATGGACTTTCAGTGAACCAGGGGAATTTCAAATGTTCCTGTTGGAATGGCCAGAGCTGAACAGAAGATTTGATCTTCAGATAAAGGACTCAGGTGAAGCATGGAGATTGGAGGAGAGGGGGAAAATATGAGGGACTTGATGATGAACTGCATGTATTCTTGCATAGAAAAATGACACTGATAATACTCATATGAACCTTCTCAGTTAATAGAGAAGGTAGAGGGAGCTTTTATAGTTGAAGCACAGGAGAAAGCTGAATTTGAAGATAAAATAGGGTGTAAAAATGGAGTCAATAGAAAAAAGGGAAATGTAATGGGAGAAAGAAAAAGGAGAGGGGGAATAGGCCAAGATATTTCATATAATAAGATTTTTCTTTATTACAGTGAGCTATTGCAATGATATGGAAGGGGGGAAGGCAAGGGGGAATGAGGGAATCTTTGCTCTCATCAGAGGTGGTTAGGAGAGGAAACAGCATATATACTCAATGGGGTATAGGCATCTGGAGTAAGAAGGGGGGACAGGGAAGGGAGGTGATGTGAGTGATGGAGGAGAGGATGGACCATGTGGGGAGAGTGGTCAGATATAACACATTTTATTTTTTACTTCTTGCAAGGGGCTGGGATTGGATGGCCTGTCCAGGACTATAGGGTCAGGTGGATGCTGGGCCTAAGGGGTGGTATGGGGGTTCAGGGCCTCTTGGTCCCAGAGCCAGGGATCTGTCTGCTGCTCCACTCAGCTACCCTACAGCAGAGTCAGAGTGAAAGGAGAGAGAAAATATAGTACATGGTAGTGGAGAAATACGAAAGGAGGGAGTTGTGATCAGCAATGGCAACAGTGGAAAAATATGGAAGTAACTTTTGAGATGGACTTATCATAAAGAATGTGATCCACCCATGGCAGAGTTGTTGGTGTTGGAACAAAGACTCAAGTACATTTTTTATTATTATTATTTTTTGGGAGGGGTGCAGGGCAAATGGGGCTGGGTGGCCTGCCTGGAGCCACACAGCAGGGTGATCTTTGGGTGTCTGAGGCCGGATTCAGACCTGGGTGCTCCTGGCTCAAGGGCCAATGCTCTGTCTGCCACCCAGCCACCCCTACTATTATTACTATTTTATTTTATTTTGGGTCTTTTTTCCTTTTTTTTTCTTTTGCCAGGGCAGTGGGGTTGGGGTGGTTTGCATGTCACATAGCTGGGTGATTGTTTGGTGTACAGGGCCAGATGTGGGCTTGGGCGCTCATGGCTCCAGGGCTTGTGCTCTGTCCATTGTGCCACCTGGCCATACCTACAATTATTACTATTTTTTTTAATTTTAATTTTTTTCTCTCCCCTTTACTTTATCGCTCAAGTGAGTCTATATTTATGGGAGAGGGGGTATTTCATTTACTCTTAAACAAGGATATTTTATTAATGTATAAAAAACATTGTACAAAATGAGAATAAATATTAAATTAAAAAAAAAAGAATTTTCCTTATACTTCAACTGCCTTTCTTTTGTTGAAGGACTTTCTTGATGATGATTAAGTTCAGTTTTTTAGGATGGATGCCTTATTTGGTTCTAGCTTGAGTTCTTTCTTTCTCCCTTTATTCTTCCAATTTCCCAAGACTGGAGCCCTCTGGATTACTCACATTGCCGTTCCTTCATACTTGAAAGACTTTTTAGTGCCTGCTGGTGAAATTTCTTATTATTGTGAAGCTTAACTATTATGAACTTTGGTGTTTTAAGCATAGGGGTTTTTTTTTTTCTGGTTGTAATCTGTGGATTTGGTTGGTCAGCACTTTGTTTTTATTAAATGTTTATGATGTGTAGGGGTGGCTAGGTGGCACAGTGGATAGAAAACTGGCCCTGGAGTTAGGAGTATCTGAGTTCAAATCTGGCCTCAGACACTTAATAATTACCTAGCTGCGTGGCCTTGGGCAAGCCACTTAAGCCCAATTCCTTGCAAAAAAACTAAAAAATAGACTGCATTCAAATGTTTATGATGTGCCAGACACTATGCAAGTAATAGATAGGCATAGGGACAGACTAGTGACTTCATTTTTTCTTGGTTGAGAAAACTCCTACTAATACCAGCCAGAAACTATGTTCTATGTCTGTGTATATTTGTATCTCTCTCTCTCTCTCTCTCTCTCTCTCTCTCTCTCTCTCTCTCTCTCTCTCTCTCTCTCTCCCCACATAATTTTTGCTGTCAGGGATGAGCAGAGGCCTTGTTGGAGGTAGCATTGGACTAAGCTTTGACTCAAACAAGTTTCATTGAACAACTACTATAGGCCTGACACTGTGTTGAAGATAGGAGGAGAAAAGTGAAACAATCCCTGCCCTCCAGAAACTCGTAATCGGTAAATTTGACTGGATTATGTAGCATGTGAGAGGGATTAATATGTGTGTTCACATAAACTCATTTGTACACATGCTTTATGCACTTATGTATATGTATGTATTGTATATGGATGTGTGTATATATATCATATAGCACATTAGATAGACAAGACATGGTTAATATATTTATATAAATATAAAAAAGTATTTATTATCTATAATTTAGCTGGAAAGGTAGGTTGATGTCATTTAGGGAAGGGCTTTAAATGCCAAAAAAAGTTTTATATTTGATCCTAGAGAGACACTAAAGAGTTCCTGTAACTTACTGAACTGGTCAGACCTTTGTTGGTAGAATTAGCCTGGTCCCTGCTACCATGTTCTGATGAACACTGAGCTGGCATTTCTAGGGCATCCCGTTATTTTTTTGTTTTTAGTTCTTTTTTGCAAGGCAAACACGGTTAAGTGGCTTGCCCAAGGCCACGCAGCTAGGTAATTATTAAGTGTCTGAGACCAGATTTGAACCCAGGTACTCCTCACTCCAGGGCTGGTGCTTTATCCACTATGCCATCTAGCCGCCCCCAGGGCATTCTGTTACAGGGGGTGCTAGAACATGATGTGATTATTACTTATTCCTTATATTTCCACTATATAGTGTTGTTCTAAAATTTCCCTATTGAATAAATAATATTGACCTGAAGACTCTAGAGTCTTTTCCTGCCATCAGACTTCTAGGGCTATGATGACTTTGGACAAACAACAACCTTTATATTTTGGTTTCCTTCCTGGCAAAATGAGACTAACAATGCCTGCTTATGTTGGAGGGATGCTATGAGAAAGCATAAATAAAAACCCGTAATATATTTCTTTGAGCAATAAAGAATAAAATTGTTTTTATTATTACTAAGCTGAGGGTGGTAGTGATTAGTGTGATATAGAGGAAAGAACCTTGTCCTAGGAATCAGGAAACCTGTATTGCAGTCCTGCTGCTGTCCATCTTTGTGATCTCAAGTTGATAAATCACTTAGTCCCTCTGAGGCTTAATATACTTTTCTTATAACAAGATGGTGAGGCATTATATTTTGTGGAATTTTTACAAAAGCTCAGAAAAGTTAAGCAACTTGATGCCCTTTACCCATGAAATATAAGGTGTTAGAAGTAAGACTCAGCCTCAGGCCTTTGAACATCAAAAACAGTGTTCTTTTCTGGTAAACCCAACTGTCTCTAGGATCTTTTGCATCTCTACAAGTTGATGATTTGAGTTTTGGTGTCACAGAAATGGCCTGCTTGCACCACCTTAGCAGGGTATTTTTGTTCTTTCAGTGACTCCCCCGACCAAGCAGAAAGCCAAGATGGATGACATTGTGGTAGTGGCCCAAGGAACCCAGGCTTCACGAAGTATCAGCAGTGATCCAGATGTCATCAAATTACAAGAGATTCCAACCTTCCAGCCTCTTTTGAAAGGTAGGGGTTTTGTTTCCTTTTATGTTTTTGGAGAGGAAGCAAGGTATAGGGGATAGAATGCAGTCCTGGAGAGAAGAGAACCTGACTTCAGATCCACCTTTGAGACTCCTTGAAATGAGGGGGCTGGAGTAAATGGCCTCTGAGGTCCTTTCCTGTGACTTCCAGTTTTTCCTGGGAGAGCCACAGAATTTCAAGACTGGAAGAGTGTTCAGAAGCTGTCTCATCTGATTTGTATAACTGATAATTCTCTCTACAACACAGGTGATATCCAAGCTCACTAGAATACTTTTGGTGGAAGGGAAGTCACTTCACGCTTGAGGGTGCCAATTCCAATTTTGGAATCAATTAAATCAAGTTGAAATTTAGTTCTTTTAAACTTCAAATTACTACTTCCAGTTCTGCCTTCTGGGTCCACATACTCCCAACATAATTTGGGAGAAAAATTTAATTCTAAATTTTATATTATTTTATTCTCCCCCTTCCCCTCTTTATGGAAAAACAAGTTTCCACATTCATTTCCAAAACCTTGAGTTCCAAATTTTCTTCCTTCCTCCCAACCCACTCCCCCTTATTTAGAAAGCAAGTTACTTGGTATAGGTTAAAAATGTGTAGTCATGAAAAACATTACTACAATAGTCATGTTGTAAAAGTAAATAAACCTTCCCCTCCCCCCCCCCCAAAAAAGAGACCCCTCAAGAAAAATAAAGTGAAAAAATATGCTTTAGTCTGTATTCAAATCTTCAGTCCTTGGAATAGACAGTATTTTTTTTTATCATAAGTCATTCAGAGTTCTCTTGCGTTACAGCATTGTTGAGAAAAAATAGGTCATTCACAGCTGATCATCTGCAATATTGCTGCTACTTTGTATAAAGTGCATTTCCCATTGTATCTTTTTGCATAACTTTTGTTACTGAGAGCATCCTGTTCATTATCTCTCTCTTTTTTTTTTTTAGGTTTTCTTGCGAGGCAAATGGGGTTAAGTGGCTTGCCCAAGGCCACATACTGCCCCTGTTCATTATCTCTTATAACAGAATAGCAGTTCATCTCAATCACATACCACCATTTGTGTTATTCCCCAACCACTGAGCATCCCTCAGTCTCCAGTTCCCTGTCACCAGAAAAGAGTCTCTCTCTCTCTCTCTCTCTGTGTATATATATATATATATATACATATATATATAATATATTATATATATATATACACATATAGATTCTTTCTATATTTAATTTTTATGTTTGAGAAATGAGGTAGTTAACAGAGAAATTTGTTTCAATATTTTCCCCCACAATTGCTATTGCTAATGATATTTCCCTCCATCCTATTCCCCCTGCCCCCATTTAGTCTATTCTTTCTCCTTTCACCCTATCCCTCCTTTAAAGTGTTTTACATTTGACTACCCCCTCCCACAATTTGAACTCAGGTCTTTGAAAATCCAAAGCACAGTATTCTATTCATTGTACTGTCTAATTATCTTTTAATTTTGTTGGTCCCTGGTTTCTTTATTTATAAAATGTGAGGTTCATACTAGATGCCTTCTTAGTTTCCTTCCAAATCTAAATCCATGATCCTGTTATCTTCTTCCATGTGACAGCATTTTACTTATTAGAAATTGGGTATCATGTTCCCTACCCCCATTTTCTTTTCTCTAATCCTTTTATGGGGTAATCTGAGGGTTTACCTTCTGATCAGTTCTAAATTTACTTAACTGTAATAAAATAAAATAACCAATTGAGTCCCTGGATTCAAAAAGGTGATTGTTAATGGCTCGACCTTTATTTGAAAGGAAGTCTCCATTGGAATGTCCACAGAGATTTCTCTTTGGCCCCATACTGTGTAGCATTTCAGATGGCATGCTTTGATCTGAGGCCATGACTGCCAGAGTCAGGGCACTGAAGATTTTTAACAGGTGAAAACACTGGGCCAAATTGGATAAAATGATATTCATTAGGGCTAAATGTAAAGTTTGGTTTCAAAAATCCGAAAGTCCCAAGGATAAGATGGGGGAGGTAATGCTAAAGAGTTGTTCATCTGGAAGAGAATTGGGGTAAATTTAGCAAACTACAGGCCCAGTGGGAGTCAACAGTAAAGGCCAAAAGAACTGCTCTCTCCTGGGCTGAATTAGGAGCAAGGTGTGCAGATACTGGAGGGAATGAGCATTACATTTTATTCTAAATGCTTCCTGCTGATAAGGTGGAGAATGTGCTATTAGGTGATAGGACAGGCTCATGTGATTTTTATTTTTGTGGTCTTGGGCGGGTCTCTTATCTTCTGTGGTCCTAAGTTTTTCTCATCTGTAAAATGAGGCATAATGAGGATTAGATGGCTTCTGAGTTTAGTTCTAGATTTTGGGGTTCATCCAACTGGCTTTCCTCTCTCAATATTGTTTCTTCATTGCTTCCTCCTCTCAGTGGGTTATCCACTGTCTTAGTTGATCTGCTCTATCGGCTGATTTGCTCCATCAGAGTGTTAATGGGTTCAATCTCTTTTGCAAAAAAGGGCAGGTCTTTATAAGGAAAACTGAGTGCCATAGAATTGATAATTTCGAATTGTGGTACTGGAGAAAATGTTTGAAAATCCTTTGAACAACATGGAAATCATATCAGTCATTACTTTAAAAAAATTAATTCAGAGTATTCAGTGGAGGATCAGATACAGAAGTTGAATCTTAAATACTATGGCCACATAGAATAGATGGGACTTGTTGGAAAAGATCCTGATGCTGGGAAAGTTTGAAGGCAAAGGGTAAAGGGGACAGCAGAGGATAAGACAATGATATTATTGTGGATAAACAACCATGAACTAGGACAGACTTCTAGAGATAATGAAGGACAGAAAGATACAGCATGATATGATCCATGGGGTCATGAAGAGTCCAACAGGACTGAATGACTAAACAACAGATATTACCAAGCATGACTTTCCTCTCAGACAAACATAGTACTTTGTTTTGCACCTTTCAGAAGAACTGATGTATTATTATTTTTGAAAATTGTGGCTCTCTTTCCATATATAATATCCTGCTACTCAGTTATATGTAAACTTTCTGAAGATAGTTTAACTTATCTAAATTTTATGTTTCCCATCATGCACACAGAGTACTTTATAAATAGTAGGATGTAATAAAAGATGAACTGTTGAATGAAATTGTGCCCATTGTTTCAGTTATATCTCTTTTTGTTCAAGGACATGTGGGTGGCTCTGTGTTGTAAACCATAAGTCCTACAGATTAGCTCACTCCTTTCTGATGACAACTTTACCATTTACTGCTTTGTGTTAGTCTAGGCAAATCATTTAAATTCTCCATGCCTCTGTTTTGTCATCTGTAAATTGAGAAATTGGACTAGAAGAGCTCTAAGGTCTCTTGGGATTCTAAATCTAATGGTATTATTCTTTTCCCTTAGCTAGGATGATTGAAACTTTACAATATGAGGTTTCCTTCATAGGAAGTCCTTTTTTTCTCTCTTTCAGTGATAATGAAGAACATCAGATCATAACGTTCTTGATTACTGAGTTTGAGGCATAATCTAAATGAAGGGACTTGTCTTTCTTACCCCTGTCAACTTTGACCAAATGACCAAAGGAGGTCACGCAATTGCTTTTAACTCCTAAAAAAACCCCTATATAGCACATACAGATTATCAAATAATAGTTAACACTAAGAAGAAAATAAAACCAAAGAGCTAACAGTGGCAATAAGCAAAAAACTTTCTTTATTCTTTTGAAGGAGGGAAACTAGAAACATATGTGCCAGAGACTCACTTTAGTATGGACAGATCTTAATACTTAGACCAATGGTTGTGCAGTGAGCTGTGGCTCTGACAATGGAGGAATAACAGCAACAACAAGACAAGTTTGATTCATAGTGGGATTTCATGACCAGAGCATAGGTAGATGAAGACACTCTAGGGTCCCCAAAACTTTGTATTAGCTATTTGAAGAAAGCAGCTAGAGGAAAAATCAACTAACAAGGTTTCAGCTGCTGGTTCCTGATTGAATGAAAATTGAATGCTTATTTGATGATGGTTTCTGATTGTTTGACGTGAAATTCTGGCTAGATTTACTTGCCTTCCCCAGATAGTTGACCGGAGCTGTTGTTTACAGTTTGCATGAGTGTCATGATGTTTGTTCTAAACTTTCAAAGAAAACCACATCATCAGTGGGTTGATGCCATGAATTGGATTTGAGTGAGGGGGTGCTGTGCTAAGTCACTAGTTTCACTTTCTCCTCTAGAACTATCTGGGTCTAGTGACCAGATATAAATCAGGATGACTGGAGATGGCCCTGGATGCCAGGCAATTAAGGTTAAGTAACTTGCCCAACATCACACAACTAGTAAGTGTTAGA